>NC_143481.1:43805380-44016031 GCF_027475165.1 Benincasa hispida | reverse complement strand
AAGGATCTCACCATTCTTGATACTTGTCCAAAGAATAGCGAGGTACCAAGTGGTAGTGTCTCACTCCTTGTTCGTGGGAATTGAAATAAGTTTTGAGTTCGTGTTTATTCGTGAGATCAACGCAAGAAGAAAGATTTTGTTGAAAATGGTTTTCAAGAGGTATTGTTCTCATTCCCTAAAGGCATGCTATAGAATTAATGTTTATTCTGCACATGTTCTTTGTATTTTCTTTATTTTTCATGTTTTCCAAAATGAAATTTATTGGCACATGCATTCACACACTTCCTCTAAGGAATTCGATTCCTTCACTTCTCAGTTCCATCGCCAGTCAGGACCTCCAATGAAACTTCGATAGCACACTCGACAATTTTCTCAGCTCCACCTCCATTTATTTAATGCAATAAAGGTATTCTATGACTAATTTGGTATTTAAAAATGGGTTTTGTATTTGGGTTGGGAAGAGATTTTTTTTAAATGGAAAAATCGATTTTAACCGAACCAAACCGAATCAAGGTGGTTCGGTTAAGGAACTCAAACCGATTAGAGTTGGTTTTCAACAGTTGAATGTTGTTACAAACCGATCTGTTCGGTTCGACATTGGTTTTGCTCAAAATCAAACCGAACTGAATTGTTCATACCCCTAGTATATACTTGTGTTTGTTTGTTTTTTCTTTAATTATTATTATTTTAGTACATCTTAGGTTACCATTTTGTGTGGATCTATTGTATACCCGTGTTTATGTTGTCAACTTGCACATAGAGTAATTAAACGCTAATGAATCTAAATTATTGACTAAACTAAAGATTGACTAATATATACTACTCTTGTATGTGAATATTAGTGAAGAGATACTTAGGCTTCAATTAAGTGTGTGTCTTCCTCTCATAATGAAGTTATCTTTCCTTCTTCTCATGAACTCCCCTTCACTTGAAGAACTTAGAACCCTTAAGTTTGAGAACTCATTTTCTATGAACGTAATCTTAGGATTCCCCCAAAGATGAGAACTCCATCTCTATGCGACAATCTTAACAAGACTACTTCTTGCACTAAAATAGCTCACAGAAAAATGAAAAATATCCTCATTCAAATTCGGTAGACCATAAATAAGGAAAGTAGCCTAGAGAAAAATAAAAAGACATAATATTTCAAATAAGAAAAGAAATATTGTTCAAAACAATATTCTGTGAGACATATTCTAAGACATCATTGAATTGACCCAATGAGCAAATACCAGAAACCTTAAACAAATAGATAACCAATTATACATCTCTAACAATCTTCTAATTCTCCTCGTCGTTATTCATGTATTGATGTTTAATTAGTTATTTTCATATTTCATGTTAAGGCTATAAATAGCCTATATAGGGTTTGTAATAGATTGAATATCAATTTGAATATTGAACTTTGCATTCTCTTAGAGAGTCCTCTCTCATCTTGGGATAGACATCCTTTGCTTGGCCATGGATTTGGATCAATACCTTCCTCTACATAAAAATATATATATATGTATGTATATATATATATAGGAAAAAATATCTTTATGGCCCCTAGGTTTTGAGAGTTTAGTTTTTATTTAGTCCATAAGTTTTAAAATGTTATACATTTAGTCCTTAAACTTTGAGTTTGGTGTCAATTTAATCCATGGGTTTTAAAATGTTATAATTTTACCATTGACATTTGAGCTTGACGTACTATGATCGCCTTCTCATTCTCGCAGGCGTTCGTGATAGCCTTAATAGAGACGAAAGTCGGCCATAGTGATTTGGGAGTTCCGTGTGGAAGGGCTCCCTCTGTATGTGTTGTCCGAAAAAAGGAGGACTCAATGGTCTTCGAGATGCAATAAACTGATCTTTCAACCTTTTTCCAACAGGTTTCTTATTCATTATTTCTCCCACACCCATAGTTTAGTCAAGTCAGATTACGCTTTCTTAAGAAGAAGAGCACTGGAAAGTCAACATCAGCCTATGATTCCCATCAGGATTTTGTCCCAATCTGGTCCTTATATTTCAAAATTACATTTTTAACATCGGTTTTTCACCAAATAATCATTGTTGTCTTTAGAGTTCTTCTATGTTAATAAATTAAAAATCGTTAAAAGTTTTATAATTAATTAAGTTTCTTATCACTTTTAAAATTAAATTTAAAATTTCATTTCATGATTATTTTTAATTAATTAACAAAAATTGAGGTCAATGATTGAAAGTGAGTATTTACCGAAAAATTAAGGTTAATCTCGAAACCCAATGACCAAATTAAAACAAAATTCAAATAAGGTTAAATTTATAACATTTTGAAACTTGAAGACTAAATTGAAATGAGGCTTAAAATTTATGGACTAAATGTGTAATCTTTTAAAACTTAGAAACCAAATAGAAACTAAAGCAAAAATTCATAGACGAAAAAGATATTATTCCTAAAAATATATATCAAATCTCAATCTCTTTCCCATTTATTTTCTCCAACTTTCCCCAATATCATTTCCTTTCTCTCCCCTTCAATATCATAGCTTCATATCTCCTCCCTCCACTCAAATTTTTCAAAATCCTCCCCCAAATAACTTCTCTTTTCCATACATATTATGACACCTCATCATCCAATATTCGTTTTCATTTATTTTCAATATCTTTATAAATTATTTATATCTTCGGATTAAATTTATAATTTAACCTATTATCATAGGAACACTTTCCATGGGTTGCTGTTCACGTTCTTCCCATTTTCTTTACGAAACAGAGTAAAGTTTACGCATCAGCTTATTACTTACGATGTCGTTTAATGAGAAAAATATAACAAAATAAATTAAATTATTATTATTTTTTTTTAAAAAAAAGAACTAACTGCGAATAAGATAATATTTCCTGCTTCTTGCTCAAGGCAGAAACAAGTGAAGATGAACTTCCACTTTCTAACGATCTTAGTCCTCCTCCTCTCTTTCTCCACCGCCGTGTCCTCTCTACATGAAGAAACCGCCGCCACGTGCGCCGCCGCATCCCCACCGGACCGACGGAATCTACGATCAGATCAAATCACGGTCCTCATCAACGGCTATTACGAGTCCCGCATCCCTCTCCTCCAATCAATTGCTTCCACGTATGCCGCATCCCCATTTGTACACACAGTACTGATCCTATGGGGAAATCCCTCAACCTCAACAAAAACCCTAACAAAATTGGCTCAAAACCTCACCACAGGACCCATCTCCCTAATCCGCCAATCTTCAAACAGCCTCAATTCTCGCTTCCTTCCTCGAAAATCCATCCAAACCGGCGCCGTTTTGATCTGTGACGATGACGTCGAGATCGACACATCGTCCCTCGAATTCGCGTTTAGAATTTGGGGGAGAAACCCCGAACGACTTGTCGGCTTCTTCGTCCGGTCCCACGATCTAGACCTCTCGAGACGGGAATGGATCTACACCGTTCATCAAGACAGGTACTCGATCGTACTCACGAAACTGATGATTCTCAAGACGGAGTATTTGTTCGAGTATTCTTGTGGAGGCGGAGCGGCGATGGCCGACATGCGGAGAGTTGTCGATCGAGAGCGTAATTGCGAGGATATCTTGATGAATTTCGTGGTGGCCGACATGTCGAACGCTGGGCCTATTATGGTTGCGGCGCAGAGGATCAGGGACTGGGGAGACCCACGGAATGATTACGATGATGAGAATGAACGGCTCGGATTGAGGGAAGGGGTTAGTGAGATAGGGCTGAGTAATAGGAAAGGGGAGCATAGGAAGAGAAGGGGACGGTGTATAACGGAGTTTCATAGACGATTCGGGAGGATGCCGTTACGGTATAGTTACGGGAAGTCCGTTGACTCAGTTGGCGAACAGGCTTTGTGTAGAAAGGGAAGGAAGTTAGTCCCTTGTGATCAAAATGTACTATGAAAAAATTGAAATAAATTGTATATATCTTTTGAGAAAATTATTCCATTTATCACATTATACATGCACTTTTTTGGTTCACACACATATATATATAAACTCCTAAGTTTGATGAGGTTGATCATAATTATTTATTCCAAACCCATAATTTCATCTCATTAAACATTAAACAGCAACTAAGTAATATAATGTATTTTTTTAAGTTAAAATATTTTTTATTAAGTTATAAGTTTTACTACTTGAATTTTTAGATTTGTTGTTATTTGATCTCTGAAATTTTATAAGCGTAATTAGGTTCCAAACTTTTAATTTTGTGTTAATTAGGTTCCTAACTTCAAAATGTGTATGATAAAGAAATTGACTTTCAATTTTTTGTTCATTCTCATACAAATGCTTTAACCTAAAGTTTCATCTCGAAACTAATTGAAAATGAGAAATGTTTCATATATATTATATATATATTTTTTAAAAAAATCATATATATTATAGAAACGGTGAGGTTTCAGTGTGAAATCTTAACAATTATGTTTGGTTTTCCATAAATTTAAGAAATTTTCTTGCTTTAGTAAATAGTATCAATATTTAAAGGTACGGAGTTATTTTCAAATGACTAAAATCACTTTTCGATTAAAATTAAATGATGAAATTATTTTTTAGAAAATTTTTTAAATTATTTAAAACAATGAGTTGAAATGTACTCTAATGTCATTAAAAAATTTGTCCCACTTTCTTGAAATGTACTTCTTTGAAGTTTAAGGGTTCACTTGAGAGTGATTTAGAATGAATGAGAGGATGCTAGAATCATTTAGACCGGAAGAATTACTTGCCCTAAAACCACATCATCTCTATTTTGATGAGATGATTTTATATATAACATGCTTTTTAGGGGTATTCAAATAATCTGGTAACCCGACCAATCCGGATTACCCAACCCAAACCGCAAGGGTTGCGTTGGATTAAAAATTTTTAAAAATATTAAATTCGGATTGGATCTCGGATTAGCCATTTTCAGGGTCGAGTCGACCCGACCCGAATATATATATATATAATGAAATAAAACATAAAAGGGTCGAGCCCCAGTGGTTGCACGCACGCCATCCGGAGAATATTTTTTCTTTTTTATTATATATATATATATTAAAAAAAAAAAGAATTGTTTTGTCCATCCACGCATACCGCACTTGAAACCCTTGTTGCGCCACTCCCGTCGCTTCTCCCATCGCCATCGCCAATCGACTCCCACACTTCACGTCTCCGCCTCGTCAGATCAGATCCATTCTCCGTCTCGTCAGATCCGGTCTCCACCTCGCCTATTGCTCCAAGCTTCATGAACGACTCATCATTAGGGGTATTTTCTTCAATAAAGCAAGTAGATAACATTTGTTACATTTTGTTGTAGGGAGATTTGTATGGATGCCCTGAATTTCAAATCAAATAACATTAATTTTTATTGTAGGGAGATTTGTATGGATGCCCTGAAAAGATAACATTTTGTTGACATTTGTATGCATTTTGTTCATCAGATACTTATGTATGCAAAACGTTAACATTTGTATGCATTTTGTATGCAAAACGTTAGTATGCATTTTGTTGACATTTGTATGCATTTTGTTCAAATATCATTTTGTTGACATTTGAAAAGATAACATTTTGTTGACATTTCAAATCAGATACTTTTGTATGCAAAACGTTATATAGCCTTAATTACAAGCTTCACGCCATCCGTTTAACCGTGATTGATTAATACATTTATTTTTGTTCAATCTCGCAGTATCTTGAGAACAGTTAGATAGATTCTTCAAAGTTGTCCCAATGGACAAGGAATCAGACACTGCCGAATCACCATTTTCAAACTTTCACGTGAGTAAACTAATTTAATTTTTATTGTGTAGTGTGTACATATACTATTTATGTGTGATTGATTAATGATTAATCTTTATACATGAGTTGTTTGTTTATTGTTGTTATGAGTTAATTGAGAAGCTAGTGTTTGTTTTTTTTTTTTTTTAATTGTATAGATAGGTGTAATTAGTTGTTTACTAGTTTCATTTATTTTATAGATGGACAGTAGTAGTGGTAATGCAAGTGGAACTGGTAATAATGAAATGCCTCCTCCTCCTCCTCCTCCCCCTCCCCCTCCTAATGTTAGTCAAACTCCTAAAGATATACCACCTCTACCTCCCAAGTCTAATAGAAAGAGACCTAATAAACCAACCTCGTCTGTGTGGGATCATTTCACAAAAATGGAAACAAGTGCTAATGATGGAGCTAAGTACAAGTGTAACTATTGTGGTAAAGATTACACATGTGATAGTAATACTTGTGGAACTAGTACTTTATGGAAGCACTTAAGAAATCAATGTAAAAAGTATCCATATAAAGAAGAAGAAAAAGGATAAACCACTCTAACTCTCGTACCTTCAAATGATGGGAAATGAGTCATGCTAGTAACTTTGTGACGACATTGTTTAGCCAACAAGCGTGTAGACTAGCATGCGCTAAGATGGACTTCGCTACAAAATGTGAACTACATGGTCATCCTTGTACATTTTATTGATTATGAATGTGTTTTGCATAAGAAGATTTTGAGTTTTTGTCAAGTTGCTAATCATAAGGGGAGACTATTGAGAAGATGATTGAGAGTTGTTTGTTGGAATGGGGGATTGAAATTTTTTTTCCCATCACCGTTGATAATGCAAGTTCTAATGATGTGGCTATTTCTTACGTTAAGAGAAGACTTAAAAGTTGGAAATCGGTTGTTTTAGATGGAGAACTATTACACATGAGGTGTTGTGCCCATATTATTAATCTTATTGTGAATGATGGACTGAAAGATATGCATGATTCTATTGCTAGTGTTCGTAATGCTGTGAGATATGTTCAATCATCACCTAGGAGAATGGAAAAATTTAAAGCTTGCATGAAACAAAAAAAAATTCAGTGTAAGGTTCTTGTTTGTTTAAATGTGGCAACTAGGTGGAATTCTACTTATTTAATGCTTGAACATGCAATTAAATTTGAGAAAGCTTTTAGAACTTTAGATGAGGAGAAAGAAGACTCAGATTTTGTTGATTACTTCGAGGAAGATACTGTGGAAATAAAAGATTGGGGCCCCCAAGTACATCTGATTGATTGACTGTAGGTGTGTTTATTAAATTTTTGAAGAGGTTTTATGATACCACCACAACGATAAGTGGATCTTCATATATGACTTCTAATGTTGATTATAAGGAAATTAATAAAATTTAGTTTGCTTTAAACAAATGGAGCAACAATACCAACTATGTTCGAAGTATGATAGCTATGAATATGAAGACCAAGTTTGATAAGTATTGAGGTTTACTTGAAAAAAATGAATAAATTGATGTTTGTGGCTATGGTGATTGATCATTGGTACAAGTTAAAGTATTTGAATTATTGTCTTTCCAATGTTTATGACAGTGACGTGGTTAAGAATATGGTTGAGAGTATGAAATTATATTTGTATCGTCTATATGACTTTTACAAATCACATAATACTTCACTTTGAGGTAGTCATACTACCAATGATTCTCAACAATAAAAAAATGTCAATAAAAATGAAGATGATCATCGGGTGGACGAAGATATAGATGATCCATGGATAACTTTTAAGAAGTTAAAGAGAAGAAGAAAGTTCTTTGGAAGTGGAGAATGATTTGTCTGACAAGGTTATAGAAGATAAAGATGATTTTGAGATATTGTATTGGTGGAAAATGAATGGTTACAAAAAATTGTTCGAGATGTTTTGGCAGTTCTGATATCTACAGTTGCTTCTGAATCTGCGTTTAGTACGGGAGGGAGGATTCTTGATTCTTTCGAAGTTCTTTGACTCCAAAAATAGTAGGCGGCTCAGTGTTACTAGATCTCCATCCACAACTTGAAGAGTTAGAGACTTGGAAAAATATTGAGTCAGGTAATTAAATGAATTTTTTATTGTACATATCTAACAAATTAATATATTTAATTTTGCATGATTTGTTTTGTAGAGAGTCCATCCTCGTCTGTTGTTTTAAAATAAAGAATTGAATTTGGAGCATAATGATGATTTTAGTGGTAAGTTTTACTACCATAAGATAAAATATTATTATTATTTCTAAATGATCCTCTTGGTTTAATGTATTTGTAATTTTTTTAGGAATTGAGAAGTGAAGAGACTAAAGAATCAAAGATGAAGAAGAAAACTCACTCAAATCATTCTTCATGCTCATGGTGCTTTTGAATAATTTGGAATTTTATGTAATAAACGAATAGTTATTATTAAACTTGGATTTTTTATTGAACTTGGAATGATTATTATTGAACTTTGTGTCTTTGTGTAGAGACTTTGAACTTGAACATTTGAATTGAATTATTTGAGGAAGTTTCTTTTGAAGTTTATATTGAATTTATGGTGGTTGTATTTTAATATCAATGCTAAAATTTCACATAGATTACATGTTTTTTATTATTAAATTTTTATTAATTGATTTGATATAATATATTTAGAATTAGTTCACTTCTTTAAATATGAAGGTTTATTGATCCACAAAAATCAAATCATTCAATATAGAAGGATTAAGGAAGTATTGAAAAAACAGTCAAATTAAAAATTAAAAAAAAAAACGGGTGACCCAACCCTGCCCAATCCGAAAATTTTGGGTTGGGTTGACCCTTAAAAAATGAACTAATAGGGTTCATTATTAGCCAATCCGAATTTTTGGGTTGGTTCACAAAATTCTTCCAATCCGGCCCAACCCGGACCATGTACACCCCTAATGCTTTTTTTAATAGTAACTTCAATTTCAACACTAAACACACATTGTATATTGAGAATCTGTATGAATGATTGACTCTCAACTCCCTTAATCATTAATGACCCGTTCTCTAAAAATAAATGAAAACTAACCTTTTGCTTATGTTAAAATGCACTTATCACATTTTACATAGCATTAGGTTAGGGACGTCTTGCCTAACTTGAGAGTCATCGAAGCATTGACCCGATTAGTTAGACTATCACGATTTTCATTTTTTCTCACTATTATGCCACTTGGCCTCGCAGGAGCCATCTAACTCACTGTGGACTATTTTGTATACACTAATGCATATATTTTTCGTTGTTAATAAAGCTATTGTGTGACGCATTGATTTTTTTCACTTAAAATCACCTGGCTGTGAAAAAAAAAACAGTATGTGTCCCTCGCTTTCCAAGATACTTGAGGATGTTTTTAACGGCAATGCAGTGATCAAATCCTGGATTAGACTAATATCTATTGCCTATCCCCACCACATAGCAGATGTCAGGTCTAGTACATAACATCACATACATCAGGCTACCAACGACCGATGCATAGAGGATCTGTCTCATTTCCTCAACTTCTTGAGGTGTCTTAGGACACTGTTCCTTAGATAAAATAATTCCATGCCTGAAAGGCAGTAAACCTATTTTAAAGTTCTATATCGAAATTTTGACAAGTATCTTGTCGATATATGATGATTGAGACAATACCAACGAATTGTTCTTTCGATCTCTAAAGATTTGAATGCCCAGAACATCCCGTACATCTCCCAAATATTTCATTTGGAATTCAGACGCTAGTCAATTTTTAATACTAGTTAACTGATGACTGAAAATTAGATGTCAATTACTCGACAACTAAAATCCCTTGGACACAAAATGTGATGCATGTTCTTAAAGTATGCGTTGTTTATCATGTGTCGTGGTTATGCGTTGGAATGACTATGCATTAACAAATGTATGCGATGACCATGCGTCCTATCAAAAGTTTTCTTGTACTTTCGCCAAGTATAACGCAAAGGCAAGTTTCTCGAATGATCCGAGGTCAAACTCAGGAACTTGTAGCTAGATGAATGCGGTAATGTGCATGTGGCGGTGGAATAGAAGAATGGATAGGAGGTTTCTATGCTAACACTACTCCTACTCCTAAGTAACAGACAACGCAATGAGAATATAAATGAGAGGTAGAGACACGACAACTCTTGATATGAAACAAATGGATGGGAAAATAAATAAAATGTGGAGATGTCTTCATTGCAATACTTAAGAGTGACCGTAAGGGCAACCTTAGTCAACGCAAGCCATGCGATCATGCTACACATACTAACAGCCTAAATCTAGGACGTATGCTGTATGTATGCATAAATGTCGAGATGATCGCATACAACCACTATATCCTACTTCCTAGACGCAGCCATTTTCCTCTCCATAGGGTGCATACGCTGTATAATAACAAACGGAGCTTATTCCTAAGTCCCCATTCTTGTTTATGCAAACCTAATCTAGCCCTCTCAAGCATCTATTCTAACCTAGCTCTCTCGATTCTTAGGATCTTTCTTTAAACTCTCTCCCGAGCAGCTCTAAAGGTGTGATGGGCACATACATAAGATAAGGTAACTACACAAACTTGGCCGATGCAAGATTATTCCTATCTCTAGTGAACAATAACTTACATTGCTTAACGCGACCAACCACTTACCCTCCCGGGCAGTTGGTTGTTGTTGACTTTACTCATAAACAAGAATTGCGTTAGCCTATAGACAGACATTGCTACAACTTCACATCAAGGAAATAAGGTTTTCTCACACACTCACACAGCGCACACCTCTCGGTGGTTCACTACATGTTTCATATCCTTAATCCACATGACTAAGTATAGAATACTCTATCAATCTCACTAAGTGATGCGATGAAAGTTAAGGATGCTCAGTAAAGAAGATGGAGATGGAATTGAAGGAAACACAAAAATGCATTGAGCACATCATGTATTAATTCCTTAATCACAAAATTTAATACAATACAATGTAAGAAAAGAAAAGAAAATGAAATGACCGGCTGGAAGCAATGACTTCCTCCCAGCGTATGTGCGTCAAGGCTGCCAGTGGTGCCATGGATGGACAGTGAAGCTGACTCTCTCAAGATCTAGCTCTAGTCAAAGGCTCCAGTCGTCACTCGGAATGGATGAGGGAGATGAAGAACTCTCAATCTTTCTTCTCACGCATTTGTCTGGATCGTAGGGGAAAATCCTGGATGATCTGACATTCTACTCATCGGCTTCTTATATAGAGCTTAGATCGCCGACAACATTAATGGACTGCTCTGATTCTGACATTTGCAGTGCATTTAGTCCTTTCTGAACCTCTGCTGCTAAGGGCGTGGTAGGTGAGATGTCAACATCATCTTTTTTATTTTTCCGAGAGATGCGTTGATGCGTTCATTCCACCAACCTTGCGTTAATCCCTTTATCATGCGTTGTCGTGTAGCCGCAATTATGTAGTGACCGCATTCATTTAATACTGCAACTTCTACACTATGACCACAATCACTTGATGAGCGCAACTCCCATGCGATGGACGCATGCGGCTGATTACCGCAACACTATGTGTTGATTGAATGCTTTTGCCTTTGTGATGGAGAATTTCTCTACATGCGGTCGTCTATGCAGTAGTCTGACTTCCACGTTTGCGTCAACTTTTCGTGTTAGCTAAAAAAATAGACAATTGAGTGCATAATAACACATAATAATGGGTTAGCCGAGATTTATAATGTTGAACGACGCAAGCTCATTTTCTCATGAATTCCTCTCATAATTGTCGCATATTCTGCTTAACAACCTTCATAATTTTAAGTAAAAGGCCTAAGATGACATGCGTTTCTACATGTCATCATTAACATGCCTACATCATTTCCAGTGAGTAGGATATCGTCTACATACAACACTAGAAAGGCTACTTGACTGCTGATGTTCTCTTGTAAATGCAAGGCTCGTCAACATTCTAATAAAAGCCATAAGATTTGGTCACGGTTTCAAATCTTATATTCCAAGATCTAGAAGCTTTCTTTAATCTATAAATGGACAGATTAAGTTTGCAAATATTTTGTTCTTGACCTTTGGTTATAAATCCCTCAGGCTACTCCATATAAATCACCTCCTCAAGATTGCCATTTAGAAATGCAATCTTGACGTCCATTTACCAAATCTCATAGTCATAATATGAGGAAATGGACAAGAGGATTTGGATAGACATCAACACGATAATAGGTAAGAAAGTCTCCTCATAATCGACTCCCTCAGCTTGGGTATAACTCTTTGTCGTAAGTTTAGCCTTGAAGGTTTGTACCTTCCCATCAGCACCCAATTTTTTTCAGGTAGATCCACTTAAAACCTATACGTTTAATACCATCAGGTTGATTTACAAGATCCCAAATTAAATTGAAGTGAATGACTGCATTTGAAGATCCATAGCTTTGATCCACTCATTTTTGTCAACATCCTTCATTGCCTTCTTGTAAGATAATGGATCCTCAACATCTCCATTAATTACAATCACCAGGATTTCTATTAAACCTATATAACAAACAGGTGGGTTTGCAACCCTCCCATTACATCAAGGTTCCCTCAACACTTGAGGTTGATGTGACCTACTAAATGAATCAAATTCAACAACTTTTGTTGAGCAATTGGGTGCTTCAACAACTCTTGTTGAAGGTTTAGTAGTTTCACAGGAAAATTCATTCAACACAATCTTACTGGGGGGCTTATACTCCCTTATGTAGTCCTCTTGTAGAAAGGTAGCGTTTGTCGACAAAAATACCTTATCCCTAGGATCATAGAAGTAACTACCTCTCGCTCGTTTAGGGTAACTTACAAATAGGCACAATTTTAAACATGGTTTCAATTTATTAGGATTTGCCTTAAGCAGATCTGTTGGACGACACTCTAATACTTAAGTTAGAGAATGAAAGAGTGTGGAAGCTAGAGAGTTTGAGAATAGGACTCAAGTTACATCATATGAAGTTATAATGATTTACTTATGGAGAAAGTTAATCTGGGTTATTCCTTTGGATTTCGAAGTCACCTTTAGGATAATTTAGATCATCTCACGGACCAAGGGGCATGTTGTTGGGGTTGATGCCCTAAATCTCGTAGGGTCCTGTAGTTTGTAAACACCCGTATGAACAAATATTCTGTGATTTATAATATATGATATTTTATTCACATTGTTAATGAAATATATGATATTTTAGTTGCATTAATCACAAACCAATAAACTAAGATCCATGGTTATCGTTGTAACTTAAACATGTATGTGGAGACATATAAGTAGATCGTGTTTAAGTGATAACCTAAATGGTCTGTAGTATATGGATAAGGCTAGATACCTTATCCTTGTGACTCTATGAGTATGACGCACTTTATAGATCTTATAAATGTTGTAAACTGCTACAAATGATTTGATCCTGATCATTCATATATTAGACATGCGAGCGAGGATATTCTATACAAAGGAATTTGTATAAGATCAGACCACGAAATGTTTAGTCTCGTTATATAACACCGTTCATAATTGAGACTTTCATTTCACTAGGATGACCATAGGTAATATGACCTTAATCCTGAGTGGGTTTTGAACTCTTGCCTATGAGGGCGGTCCTTTGATTTGCATGGGTGAGAGTGGCTAGATCGCCGGCTCAACAAACCTACCGTTTTGGAGATTTGTCTGATTGAGGAGCTGAGAACTTAGTTACACAAGATGGAATTCAACCCTTTCCTGAAGCAAGGGTAAGTAGATAAATTTCTCCCTTAAGAATTGATTCCGGATGTTGAATAATGTGGTGTCACACCCTCTCTTAGCCCGATAGGAGTTTACTCATAGTGGGACTATGATATATTGTTCATTAGAGGGATCAGTGATACTTAAGAAGTTAGATATAGCTACAGGGGCAAAACAGTAATTTGGCGTAGCTGTACTTACGAGCAATTTATGAAGGGTCATTGTATTATTGATTGGTTATATCCAATGGACACAAAAATGTATCTTAGTGCAAAGTGTGCAACTGTCGGTCTTTAGTGGAGTATCCGACAATTAATAGATGGTGGACAATGTGGTTAAAGTGTTTAATCAGTTATTCACATACCGTTGAAACTTCAAACTACAGGTCTACAAGGTCCCTTGGTAACTCAATAGATTCAAGTTGAGAATAAGTTTTTGGGTTAATTTGAAATGTTCAAATTAACAAGAGGGAATTTGATTATATATGATATAATTGAATTAATTCAATTATATATGGTATAATTGATATAAAGTATTTGACACATTATTGTTTGATTGGAGGAACTAATATTTGATATGAATCAAATATATTTTCTATAATAAGATTCACAGTAATTAAATTTAATATAAATTTAATATAATAAGATTTATATTAAATGCCATAAAATAGAAAAAGATCTATGGTTTATATATTGTATATGATGCAATATTAAAACTATAGTTTATAAATATAATATGATAAATTAATTATCATATTTATGTATAATTTATTAATTATATGATAATTAATTTCTTTTTCTCTATAACCACCTTTAATGGGTAGTTATACGATTTTATGGCAAGTTGGGATAAAATAAAATTGTTTTAATTTTTTCTCCTTTGTTTTTTTGTTGGGGTATTTCTCTAACGTCATTATGTGGAAGCTTTTTAATAAAAATTGAAAAAGTAAGAAAGATGTTAAAAAAACTAATTTTTAGAAAAGTGGTTCGCTTCAAAAGACAAAACATTTTATGTTAGAGTTAACATATTTCTTATTATAATTCATACACGCTTCGAAAGACGAAGCATTTTATGTTAGAGTTAACAAATTTCTCATTATAATTCATACATAGATTGAGAGCCAAGAAAACCACGTTTGGATTTTATTTAGTGAAAGAATAAGAAAAAAAAAAAAAATTTTTTAGTTGACACATCCTTAACAATGAGGTCAATGTTTCAAGGTGATATAAATAAAAACAAGTGGAATTAGAGTATGTAGCAACTTTTCAGGTTTTATTTGGATATGTGGCAAAATAAAAAATTATTACAAATTTTAGCAAATCGGTGGGAAATCAAGTGACCTGACCTTTTTATATTTGTAGTTTCTCCCAATATATTTGCGCATGCAGTGTAATTATAATATTGGTAATATCAAAATTTAACGATTCTTTTTTGTGAGGCATACCAAAGATTTTCCTCATTTAAACATGATATTTTTCATAATTGAAACAAAAGATTTTCCTCCATTTAAACAATCTATTCTTATTGATTTTCTCCCCAAATATATATCTTACATTATACGATAATACGTAGAAAAACAAGTTATTAGCTTCTTATTAATAATAATCATGAAAAATCAATAAAAAAAAATGCATTAACTTAAGAATGAAATCATGAAAAAAGATCATCAATTCGTTTAGCACTTGTAAAACTAGTTATCGTGAAAAATCTAAATTCTAACATCTATAAATGCCTTATTTTTATACAAAATAATAAAAAATTGACTAAGGAAGTTGATGTTGCTTTTGTTGAATGCATAAGAAGATCAGACCAACCTAATTATGCGTGGAAATAAGAACCACACGTTGAAAAGAATCATGAAGCAAAGAAAATGGCAAACACATGGGTGATGGCGTGCCTAATTAAAGCGCAAGTTATGAGCTGATTTGAAGAAGATACGATAGAGCCAATGAACCTATGATGTGAGGAAGGTGGCACAGAAGGACATGAAATAAAATGCAAAATGTGTCCAATAGTCATTACAAAGAGAGCTGAAGAATTACCAAGTGAACCGTATAAATAGCTCTAGTCTCACACACTAAAAAGGTCCTGAATTTTCCTTAACTTCCTCTCATCCGCCAGATACTCTGCTTATTCTTTACAAACTCCATTATCTTCAATCACTTTTCGAAGAATTCTAAGTAGAGCTCAGTCTTCTCCTTTGATTAGAGGGAAAGAGCCACCACCCATCTCAAGCACAAGTGTAGCAGCTAGCCATAGAAACCAAAGGGAGTATGAGATTATGACCAACGACTTCATTCTTATATTCTCAACAGATCTATTCTCTTGTTCTCTCTTGAGTTGTATTAAGATATTAACATTATGATACACTTATTCTTAATATAAATCATGATCTCCATCATTTATCATTCATCCATGAGTTCATTTTTCTCCATCACGAGTTGCTAAATTCTTAATGGGTTAGGAAGATAGTAAACTAACATTTGCATGAGTTTTGCATAAATTGAAGTTCATCTTCTTTAATGTGTGCTTAATTTATTGCTTGATCCATCTGATCAATCGATTTATGTTGAAATCGCTAATTACTTGAGAGAGTAAGTACCTATGAAATCGTTAAACAAAGAAAGAAATGGTTTTAGAGATAAAGTTAATATTTTGTCTATTTTTAACTTAAGCATGCGTCTTTGAGATAAGATTTATGCGGCATAAAATACTAAGAGGCGACCACTTCATTTTAATACGTTAAAGACATGAACGGATCCTTATGTATAACTCGGGTGAATGTTGGTAGATCTTCTCAACCCTACTTTATTCATTGGTTCTCATTCATTCAACGCAAGCTGTTTATAATTGTGCTGCATCTTCACCTTCAACAGATCTCATTTCCCTCATTCAACACACAATCATTCCCACTTTCCACGCATCACACTTTCATCATCATTCTCTCCATTCACCTTCACCTTCTCTTTTCATTGCGTTTAAATATTTTTCTATTTTATTTGCACAAACCATTATCAATCAAATTGATTAAATTCTAGTTTGAAAAATCATTAGGACCTACAAAAATTAATTGTATTAAAGTCTTTATGTTCGACTCTGGACTTGCAGAGACACTTCGATCAGGCTTATACTTGGGTTTGATAGGAGAAAACCTATGTAACTTAAAAGAATAATAGAAGAATCAATTAATCATTTTAATCAATACTACACAATACAACAATTTATCTTTTGTTATTTGTATTTTTTGCTTCTCCAATATTTGTTTCAATCTTGTTACTAGACTATTTTGTTATTAGATTCAGTTTTATCTTATTATTTTTCGAATTGTTCATGTTTTTTTCATTTATATTGTTATCACATTTTATCTCATTACTCTCTTCTCCTTTCCTTTGTAATTCTTAGTTTTTGGGTGTATTTTGATGTTTGTAAAGTTTATCTTGGACCAATCTCATGGCTAAGGTGAATAGCTAGGTTAGGTTTAGGTGAAACCTATGGATTTAATGTGAGGATTTTTGCTTTTAATCTATATTTATTATTTATTTTTTATGATTATGGAATGAATTTAAACTTCTATATGCTTGGGATGTATGTTTGATATGGCCAATCTTCATATATTCTTTGTTAGGCTAGGAGTGAATGCATTTATGTATATGAATCTCATTGGAGTAAGGGTTAAAGCATACTTGTTTGTAAATTTTAGGTTGTTTAGGACAATCATTTCACAAATTGTATGAACCTAAAGTAATTATCTACATAGATTATTAATCGTCTTAGTTGAACCCATTGAACCTAAAGCAATTGTTTATTTGTTATGGACACTATCGAATCCAAATGATTAAGTAATTATTCTAATTAAGAACTAATAAGGATAGATGTGAGATTTCTGTAGACGGTATCAAACCTAGTTAATCGAGCATATATTTTAATTAAGTAATTAATTAGTAATTAGGGCGCTTGTCTTGGATTTCTGAGCAAGTTTACTAAGCACATTAATTCATGAGAAATAATTCTTTAGAAACTTATAATCAATCAAACATTGGGTGGATCCTAAGTCTTGGAGCTAGACGTTTTTATTTTTCTTACACTATAATTTTCTACAATTTAAATTTTCACATTTTATTTTCCTAGTGTCGACACTCAATCCATTCACCCCCTTCGTTTCCACTTTAGCTAAAAATCCTAATTAGCTTAAGGGCTATATTTACACTTCCCAAGAGTTGATTTGATGTTACCATTTGTACTACTTAGTAGTGCAAGGAGTAGTGATCAATAGTTATAAATTTTATTTTATTTTTAGCCTGTTGCAAGCAACGCTAAAAGATTAGATCAATTCTTTATGGGTTCCTAAAGATACCCACATCACTATTTACATATATAATGCAATTACATTTTATGTTAGTAGTATATTATCGACTGTTTTAATTATATTTAATCGGCCACCGATTCCTAATTTTCCTCCCTATTCAAATTTGAATTTACCTTTCATTTTTCTCAAATTTCAAATCTTTTTTCTTAATTTATCTTATGTATCTGTGATATCTTGAGATCCAAGCAATTTAAAATATTTTAAATTATTGGATTTTAATTTTGGAGGTTGAGCCAAAATTAAATATATTTTAGAGAAGAAAATTGGGGTTTTGATTTTTTTTTTGTTAAATATATTGAAAATCTTAGTTTCGAAGGGGAGAAGGATAACTTTGACCTAGTCAAAGTCAAAATAAAGTCAAGAGAGGGATTTAATTTGGCCAAGAGGGGGAACCAAAGACTATCTTCTCCCTCTCTTGAATTCTCATGCGGTTGGAAATCGGTGGTCTCACTCTCCTTCAACAATACGGTCGTCGCTGCCATGGACATCCGTCGCCATGACTAGCTTTTGACAACCACCACCATTAGGTCACTGGTCTCTGTTGCAGACGCACGTCCTCAGTGTCTCTATTTCTCTATTTGATTCTCCCTCTACCGTCGACCTCATTTCCGCAGTCGCATGCCCACCACCCTTAACCATCGTACTGTAGCCACATAATTGACCTCCTCCACCGAAGAAGACGTAGCTGCCACCAAATGGTGTCTGTAAGGGTTTTAGTTAAGTGTTGGGTTTCTTTTGAAAGGTTTTTGAGCACCGGCTAAGATTTTGGCCAAATTTTAATTTACCCAAAATGATTGGATTTTAGATTCAAGATTTGGAGTGCATTGTGTTTCGAAACCATCTAGGACCATATTCGGTGATTTTTGTACTTTGGAACTCTTTCAGAGATTTTGACTAACATTTGTGATTGTATTTATATAAGTTATTGTCTCTTAGAATTAGAATAATTATAGATTATTGATGAGAAAAACATTGATCATTAAAAGATAGGGCAAAATTACCTTCATTGCATTTGTTGGAATTCAAAACTAAGGGTTATGAAATTTCTTTCCATCATTAATGCAGTGAATATATAGAAAGTAAATAAAATCAAAGAAAAAAGAGCCATGTCAGACACATAGGAGGGGACCACTGGCAAGATGTCTAACGTCTCTGCCATAGTCCTGTGTGGCAGAATGGTCCTAGTGTCCAGCCATATACATAGGTGGCTCTGAAAAAAAATAAAAAAATACAGCGTATTAGAAGAAAGTACTGATCGGTGAAGAAAATATTCTTCCATTTCCCAAGAGAATTTTTCTCGAGAACCACCTCCATCCTCCATGGTCGTTGGGAAGAGCTTGAGAGAGTTTTTCTCCTCAACCGTCCTCCATGTCCGCAGCATGGTGCAAGCAATAAAAACAAGTCCAACTGGACGGGAAGGAAGAGATTATTACCGGCAACTTGTTTTTATTTCATCCATCATTTCTTTCTATCTCTTTGATTTTATATTCTTGTATTATCCATAACATTGTATTGGACTTTTTCATAGTTAATATATAATGACTTCCATCTTTATCTTCTCTTTCGTTTTTACTTTTCTTCCCATCATGAGTAGCTAAATCATTAGAGGGTTGGGGTGAATTTAGCATCATTCAAGCAAGCATAGTAAAATGTAGAAGTTCGTTTTGCTTAAGGCGTGTTCATTTTTTATTCTTGATCCCATCTAACTAATCAGACCAAGTGGTAACGGTTAACTACTCAGGAGAGCAAGTGACCATAAATCTTATTAAACAGATATATATATATAGCTTATTCATTGAGAGGTGGAGTCTATTTGTGGTTATGAACTTGAACTGAAACTTAAAAATATGTTCAAATGATTGATGTTACTCTTCTCCAACCCCCCTTTCTTTTCATCTACACTTTTCCTTTATATTTTCCACTGTTGCTAATTGTGCATACTCTACATCCACTCTTCATCGAGAGATTTTATTTAATGTACTTTTATATTTTCTGTGACACAAAACACATTTTACAAATTATTGATCACTTAACCATCGAATCCAAGTAGGAAACTATTACTTAACTAGTTGAACTTTAATAAAGACTTTATGTTCGACGTTGAACTCATTAAAAATTACCTCTTATTAAGTTTATACTTGAGCTTTTTAAGGAAAAAAATTTTGATTTCTAAAAGATTTTATACACGATTATTTGAGTATCACTGTGAGACAACAATTTATCAACATGCTATTTGTTTTTAATGTTTAGATAGGGTGCTTTTGCAATTTGCAAGTCGTTTTTTAAGGATTGTCCCTTTGCATTCTCATTCTCCGTTGTACTTAATTTAAGAGAGTTTGATCATAATTAATATATTTCATTATTTAAATATTTTCTATTTATACAATTTTAAAATACTTTTACTATTTTTTCAAATGAAACATTAAAATTTACAATACCTCTTGTCAACCATAAAAACAAATCATTAGTTTGAAAGATTCTTATAGTGGGTTTTAATTTGATAAAGGAAAATTGTTAAGAAATGAAAAGGTCCATTCATTTTAGATTTTATATTCTTTTTTAGGCTATCATTTCAATATAGTTGGTGAAAGAATTAAAATATCTATTAACATAACGAATTAAATCAACTTTGATGCCGTCGAATTGTCATTTGACAAAATTAATTAAGTTGAGAAAATTAACCAAATGTCATTTGACCGAGTTTAAGTTGATAATATAATGTGCCAACATCAGCTATAAGGTGGAGGTTTAATATATATTCACATATTTTCTAAACTCATTCCAAGACTTTTATTAAACTTATGGCCTATATTGACAATTATGCCAAGGAGAGTTTGATAATTTATCTTTTTTGAAAACAACAGTAAACCAAATGCTATTTAATGAGATGGACTTGTGTGCTTAATACCAAGTCAGAAGACAGTTAACAAAAATCCCGATGGCGGCAGCTTCGGCAGCATACCTAGTTTTTGCCATTTTGGTGGCTTCAATTTCTCCAAGCTCACCGTCGAGAGCGTCCTCCGTCGAACGCTACGCTTACCATCACCCTTCTCCTTCTCTACCAACGTTTCACGATCGAAGAATCCTCTTAAGTCACAGTGGCTCTCCCCCACCGTGGCTGCCGTCGACCGGATCCCCCTTGAAATCGTTCCGCCGTCTAAATGCTGGCCGTAAATATAAGTGTCCCAAAGAATCTGAGAAACGAGTGAAACATCCAGAGAGAAGTCAAGAACCTTGGCCGAGGTGCCCCATCCCTGCATCGCCGCCACCTCCATTCTAGACCTACTCTTACAAGTGCATGGAATTTTTCTATTCTACATTTTAATAATGTCTATTCAGACTCTTATATTTGTCTGGATTATATATTTTACTTTTATGTTTATGGTTATTTTAGGCTTTTCTTAATTAAAAAATTACTTTTTATTTTATACTTAAAGAAGAAAAAAAAAGAGATTAATAGGTCAAGAGAGAGATTAGTTGGAGACAAATCTGTGTGTGAGAGGATAATTTATATGATAAAAAAATGATGTTAATTATATATATATAGATATGTTTATTTAATAATATAATAAACAATGTTATTGATATCTTCTAAGGACACGTTTGTTTCACAAATACTGTCATGGGATTTTAGATAGACATTTAATATCTTTATTTGTTTCTTAGATATCACTTTCTCATTATTATCCAACAAAGTTTAGAATCTATCTAACATGAATTTTTTAATATACTTGTGCGATTTTTATATTTGAAAGATTTGATTAATTAATAAATTAATACAAATTAATCATTGGGAAATTCTTATAAATAAGAAAAAAACCAATAATATTTACACTTTATAGCAAAAATAAATTACAGTTTTTTTTTCTTTTTTTTTTTTTAAATTACCAAAAATACCCTTCTTCCTCGCTGATTTTCCTTTTCTTGGATTTTCATTTGCTACGCTCACTCGCTGAACTCTGCTTCCTCGTCGATGTCGTGATTTTTCTCCATGCCATTCTCAAATTACAAACACTGTATTGATGTTCTTCCTCGCTTATTCTCCTTATCAACACTATGATTTTCCTTCTCGGCGATTTTCTTTTTCTTCAAATTTTATTTGCCGCACTCGCTGAACTCTGTTCTTCTTTTTTCCTCTTTGAACGTCGTGATCTTCTTCCTCGTCGATCTTCTTCATCTAAATTCTTCCTCAACAGCGGTACGGTTTTTTTCTTCTATTTTTTGTGTTTGTAAGTGTACGTTTCATCATCGCATTCATTTACAGTACTAGTGGGTTTTTTTTTTTTTTTATCTGCATAGCGTTTATGTGATAAATGTTTGTAGATGAATTGTTGATGGATGTTTCGGGATAGAATTCTCGTTTTAAGGCTTTCTTTAAATTTTTACAAAGTTAAACGATCAGATAGCTTTTGTTATGCGATAATGTAGAGTTTACTACACAATCATGTAGCATTTGCTAAATGATCATATAGATAATGCTACGTAATCGTGTAGAGTTTTTTACACGATCGTGTTGCGTTGGCTGCATGATTGCGTAGGCGCTCGCTTGCTAGACGATCGTGCGGTATTGGATACTCGATGCATCCTTGCGTGCTAAACGATCCTGTAGCACCGTCTATCTATGGCTTCTTCCTCGTAGATAGATAGTTTTTGGTGTGACTATATATGAATGTGAACATTTCTCTACCATTGATAGACAATGATACACATATATCACTATCTATAAGTTATACAAAGTGATAGAGTTTTATCACTTTCTCTCAGTGATAGACAGTGATATAGTTCTATCACTGTCTATCACTGCTAGAAAGTGATAGAACTCTATCACTCTCTACAATAGTGATTGAGCTCTATCACTAGTGATATGCCATGCTTGATATACTGTGATTGAGCTCTATCATTATCTATCACTGATAGACAGTGATAGAGCTATATGTACATATTAAGACTTTCTTTAAATTTTACAAAGTTAAACGATCGGATATCTTTTGTTATGCAATCATGTAGAGTTTACTACAAGATCGTGTAGCATTTGCTAAACGATCGTATAGCTAATTCTACGCGATCGTGTAGAGTTTTTTACACGATCGTGTTGCATTAGCTGCATGATCACATAGGCTCGCTTGCTAGACACTCGTGCAGTATTGGATACTCGATGCATCCTTGCGTGCAAAACGATCGTTTAGCACCGTCCATATGTGGTTTCTTCCCTGTAGATAGATAGCTTTTGGTGTGACTATGTATGGATGTGAACATTTCTCTACCACTGATAGACAATGATACACATATATCATTGTCTATAAGTTATACAAAGTGATAGAGTTTTATCACTTTTTATTAGTGATAGACAGTGTATACTTCTATCACTATTTATCACAGATAGAAAGTGATAGAACTCTATCACTCTCTATAACAGTGATTGAGCTTTATCACTAGTGATATACCGTACTTGATATACTGTGATTGAGCTCTATCATTGTCTATCACTGATAGACAGTGATAGAGCTATATACATATTAATATTTTTCTTATACAATCTTATTTTCCTTTTGTTACAGTAAATTGATACCGTGGTTAATATTCATATAGTCGTTTTTTATGGTGAACAGTGGACTCATTACAATTCTTATGAGAATTATAGTATTGCGGGAGTTTTTGTTGATGATATTATAGACTTCAATGGTTTAGTTAGTTTGATATTTGGTGAAATTCAGTTGGATGTTTTAATAGATTTATCAGTATTGTTGGAATTTTGTCAAACTAATATTCAATCTATATTTCAAATAAAGCAAGATAAGGATGACAGTTGGTATTTATCTTTCGCTAAAGATTTAGGGACTAGGCATCCTTTAGTTGCTCATGTTAGTCATCATTCTGTAGAAGGATTTTGCAATGATATTAGTGGTGGAGGTGGTGATAGATTGCTATGTTTAGGTTCTTCTTCTAGTTCTTTAAATGATCAAGTTATATGAAATGTTGGTTTTAATGGTGATTTGAAGGAAAATTTTTTATTTGGAAGTAAAGAAATATTGTGTAAGTGTTTTTATGTAATAGCAGTGAATATAAATTTTCAATTTAGGACTACACGGTCAAATTCAAAGTCACTTGAGTTGAAATGTTTGCAAGAAGGCTATCAATGGTATGTTCGGACATCTCGGTACAAGAAGAGTGAGTTGTGGATGCTTAGAAAGTATATTTTCGACCATAATTGTTCAATGAATACAACTCAAAGTTGTCATAGGTAAGCTTCTTCATTTGTAATTAAAGACTGCTTGAAAGAGGATTTTAGGTTTATCTTTACTGATCTCTTCCTTCCTAAAGATTTGTTCATAAGACTCATACTAAGCTTGGTGTTAATATTAGTTATCAAAAATCTTGAAGGGCAAAAGAACATATATTAAGATCATTAAATTGTGATGCAGCTGAATCATATAGCTTGATTCCACAGTTTTTTGAAAGGTTAAAAGAAAATGAATCCAGGTACTATTTCAAATGAAGTATTCTTCTTATAAATTTTATATCACAGTGTATTGTAGATGGATTGTGATAGTCATCTATCACTATCTAACAATGATAGTTGTGCATCATTGTTTATCACTGATTGACTGTCATATCCATCTATTACTGTCTATTTACCAATGATAGACAATGATTGATTGTTACCATTGTGACTAATATAATTGTTTTCATTTATTTTTATTAGGACGTAGACTGCTTTAAAGATTGATGAAAATGAACATTTTAAATTCTGTTTCATGGCTATTGGTGCATCAATTGAGGGGTGGAGGTATTGTAGACCTACCATATCCGTTGATGGCACCTTTTTGAAGTCTAAGTTTGGTGGTACTCTACTATCAGCTTCCACACTAGATGGTACAACAATATTTTTTCCCTTGCGTTTACTATTGTAGATTCTGAGAATGATGTATCATGGAAATGGTTTTTCGAACATATACAAACTAGTTTAGGGGATAGAGAACATTTAATCATTGTCTCTGATCGACATTTGAGCATTCCAAAGGATATCTTAAGTGTGTTTAACAATGTTGAGTACTGTGTGTACATTCAACATGTTCTGCGAAATTTGAAGAAGTTGTTCAAGGATCCTTTGATTGACCAGTTTTACTTTAGTTCTGCTAAATCTTATACTGTTGATGACTTCGAGTTTGATATGAGATCTATGGAGTCAACTTCTCCAAATATTTGAAGTTACCTTATTAATGTAGGATTTGAGAAGTGATCTCGTGCATATTCTCGAAGAAGAAGGTATGAAATGATGACAACAAACCCTTCAGAGTTTATAAATTCTATTTTGAAAGAGAATAGGAACTTACCAGTTGCAAGTTTACTCGATACAATTAGAGGTTTACTGCAAAAATGGTTTCATGATCGAAGAAAAGCTAGTTTGTCAATGACAACAATTTTGACGCCTTGGGCAGAGAATATGTTACGCAACCAACATGAACAATCAAGAAGTTTCATGGTAAGTGTTCTTTATAAAATTGATAGGAGAATGGTATTCAGTGTGATAGACAGTGATAGATTTGTATCACTGATAGACTGTGATAGAAGTCTATCACTGTCTATCACTAATAGACCATGATAGAAGTCTATCACCCTAACCTTGATAGATTTCTACAACTTTTTATTTATTTGTATATTTGGTATGTTTGGTATGTTTGTAATGTGCTGATTTCTTTTCCAATTTTTATTTACTAGGTTCATCCTATTGAAAACATTGAATACTCAGTAATGGATGGTGATAAACAATTCCTAGTAAAGCTTAATTTGGGATCTTGTAGTTGTCGAGTATGAGATTTTGAAGAAATTCCATGCTCTCATGCGCTTGCTGTTCTTTAGCTGCTTAACATGGATATTTATTCCTATGTATCTAATTATTAATACTCAAGCGTGTTATTATGGACATATATGGGTTATGTTCCATCTGTTGGACTCCATTCAGACCGGAGGGTTTTAAATGATGGTATTAGAGCATTACCTCTTATTTTTAAACGTTGAGCAGGAAGAACTAAAAAACAAAGGATTCCATTTATAGGTGAAGCTAAAAGTAGTTCATTAAGATATAGTCGTTTTCATTTTAAAGGTCATAATTCTAGGACTCGGAAACTTTGGCTAATTAGTCAATGATGTCCCTTATATTGCCAAATAAATTGATATTAGAACTTATGAAAGTTATTTTGCCCTTTGTTGGTTATATTATTGACTTCGTAAGTCAATGGAACACTATCTTTATATGAATAAAATTCTTGAATTTCTTTGTTTATATTCCTTTTCTAGATTGAAACATGTGATATATCCATTTATACAAACAATGATATATACACTGATAGATTTCTATCAGTGTCTATCATTTATACACACTGATATACCATTGTGTTGATATCTACTGAAATCTTTCAATCAGTGTATATCACTATTATTCTGAAAATGAAGATACTTGATGAACTGATCATGGATATTGATACTGAACTTGTCCAATGGTCAATTTGAAAGTCAGTGTTTATTTTTTACCATCTGATATAGTATATCAACTTTGGTTATTAAAATTTATATATTGATTTAATTTTTTATGTAAAAGTGATTGCAATATTAGGATTATCAGTGGTTGATTCATTTTTTGGCATCAAAACTAGAAGCATTATAGCATTATAATAATTGAATTAAGCATTATAGCATTATAGCTTAAGAGACGAAGCAATTTTCCTTTCCATCCTCTTCTTCGAACACTGTTGTTAATTCTTGTTTCTTTGGGGTTTCCAAAGGTAGAGGTTCTATATCGTCAAAATGATCTTGTGTTTGAATCTCTTGTGTTTGTTATAAGATTCTTAAAACAAAGAAAAAAAAACATAAATCAAATACAAAGATAATGAAAAGAATTAGATTCCTATAATAAAAGACACAAAACAAATGGAAGAAAAATACGTTGATAGGCAGTGATATGTCACTGTCTATTAGTACAAAAACTTGTATACAAACCTTTCCTTCGTTCCCAATTTTAATCTACAAGAAAAAAAATTAGTTTAGTTAGTAAATATATGTTTACATTTAAAAATAAAATAACACATTGCAAAAGACTTACATGAGCTACATAATTCGCAGCATAATTCACCATTTTATCAATTTCATAATTTCTTTCAAGAATTTATAAGCTACAAGAAAGAGCTTTTTTTTTTTTCTATGGTCTCCTCAACCTCTTTTTCTTGTTCTTCTTGTGTAAGCTTTTCAATTAGAAGTCTTTCTATGATGGTTTTTAAGATGACCTCTTATTGGCCTTGTTTCAAAATTTTATGCTCTTTTTCTATCCTTCGTTGGCCATTTTTCAATTCTTTTATTTCCTCCATTATATTTTTTCCATGCTCCTTTTTCTCCAATTAAATCTCTTCATTTATTTCTTCTTCCTTTTTTCTCTCTCTTTCTATCTTTTCTTTTTCATTTTCTTCCAAATCTATCAAATATTTGATAGTGATTGATTGTGTTTCTTCTTCTATTGGAACTACTGGAATTATACAAAATTACAAGTTTAAACACACGTTAAATCATCAGATTAAAAACAAGAAAACACTAACAAGTTTTTTTTATGATATATGTCTATCACTGTTTTTGCTGATGGACAGTGGTAGAAGTCTATCATTGTCTATAAGTGATAGACTATTATCTGTATTTTATTTGAAACTATTGCAAGTAATAAAAACAAGGCTATGAAATTATAGAAAATACTTACATCATTTCTTTAAAAGATATTCTCTTCAAGATTTATCCAATGATCAGGTTGGAAGTACTCCCATGATATTATTCTTGGACTTTGATTGTAATTTTTTCTTCCAAATCTGATATCTATGGTTGGAATTTTTGGTATTATTTCAAATGCCCAATAAACTAGTGCCAAAGGGAAACCTTGAAAGCATACATAATCCTTTTTAGTTGAAGAAGTATTTTTGAAAAATTGATATGTCAAGTTATATGACAATCGTCCTCAAGGATAGGTTTTAAATTCTTCTTCATTGTCCAATATGTCAACATGTTTCCAATTAACAACATTGTGACTTTGCCTTGGGATTAAAAATGACTCTAAGCGAAGGAGGTTTGCCAACTTAACCTTGACACTAGAGGTTTGCCAACTTAACCTTGACACTATCACTTTTAGAATAATGTAGAAACTTAAAGCTTCTCTCAATGTCTATTCTATCAATCGAATCATCATTCTTAAAGACTATTTTTCTAAGTTCAGAAATTTGCTCTTTTTCTTCTAAATCTATTAATGGTAGTTGAGACCACTTAAACCTATGATTAGACAAAACTCTTTCAATCCAAACTCTGCTATATGCCCATTAAAGTTAAAAGCCAAGACATTTGGCTTATTTGTGATGCATTATCTTCTTAGAAGGTAGTTATGAATCTTGTGGGCATTTTTTCAATTTTTATATTTAGAAATTGTCTAAAAGGACAATTTCTAAAAGTATTTAAATTCCTATCATCTAATTGGTTTTAATAATTTGTATTACATTAAATGAGATGCATATTGTTATCTTCAAATGCTTGTTCTGGTCTTGCATTATTGTTTGATGTTCATGTTCTTGTTCCACCTATTTAAACATACAAGTATCAGCAATAAACAAGTGATATATATATATATATATATATATATATATATTCTATCATAAAGTATCACTCACTATTGTCATTTAATGACTTCTATCACTGTCTATCATCCATAGACAGTGATGGAAATCTGAATTCTATTACTTTCTATCCCACTGATAGAATGTGATAGACTTCAATCACTGTGTATTGTATATCATGAAATGTGATAAAACAGTGATAGTGTCTATAACCATCTATCATCGATAGACAGTGATAGAAGTCCATCACTGTCTATCATCGATAGACATTTATGAAAATCTGAATTCTATCATTGTCTATTGTCTCTTTATATACTAAAGCATGACAGTTGTAAGTAGCCTATGAATGATAAAAACACTATCTATCTATAAAAGAAATATCATAACACCAACTGTAAGTGGCCCCAACTAAACATGGTATGAATGATAGATAACATAAAATATATGAGAAAATGTTCATATCACTGATAGATATTGATATACCCCTATCAATGTTTATCAAAGTTGTTTATACCTTTAATTTTAGTTTCTCTTTTTCTCCCTTTGGAGTTTTTGTCTTCTTTTGTTTATTTGATGATATTTCTTCTTTAACAATCTTCCTTCTGATGTTCCTTACCATCTGTACACAAAATTTAGGGTTAATAAATATTACCAGTAAACGAAATCAGACTAAATAACTATAAACACAAAAAGAAAAGAGTTATACCATTTGTTGTTGATATAGTGGTAGAAGAAGCATCAGAAGGATTAGGAAGAAGAAGAAGAGGACCAAGACAGCGGATGAAAAAGGGACGTAAATAGAGGGAAAAAAAAAAAGTGAACAATGTCAATTGAAGAAAATGATCTAAATAGAAAAATGTTGGGAAAGATCAATCAACTTCAATCGAAGAAGCGTCATGAAGCACCATGATGAAAAATAACCAAGTCGACGTGAAGCAGCGTGATGGAAGAAGAAGAAGGAAAAGAAGAAGAAGAAGAGTGAACGAAGTCGGGTCGAAAAAGGAGATGAAATGTTGGAGGGAAAATCCCCCTTTCATTTCATTTTTTATGTAAAAATTGGGCTTTGATTAGGCTGCAACTTTGCTTAGGTTTTTTTGCTACAAATTGTATTTAAACATTGATAGACACTAAGATCGTTTAGAATTTACTAAAGTATCGTTTATACGATCGTGTAGTACCTATCGCATCGTGTACGCAATAGTTTAGCTTCGCATCCAATCTTCTATACGATCGTTTAGTTCATCAACTTTCGTCTACTCAATCATCTAGCTCCAATCAATTATCGTCTACACGATCGTCTAGCATTTAATCCAATCGTTTACATAATTGAACTATCGTTTAGTTCTTGGAGCTTTGTCTACACGATCGAGCTGCCATTTGGTCAATGAGAGAAGAATTTCAAGCCTCAACATATTACCTCCCTTGACTCTTGAATTATTACTGACCATTAAATCTGAGTGTTTTATGATTGTGAACGTGAAGATCATAGTCATCTGGGACAACAAGTAGTATCAGAGCTCAGTGAGCAGTGCTTTCCCTAAGTGAGATGGATCTTACAATCATGTTCTTTTTTAATAAACCATCACTAACAGACATTTATAAACTTCTATCATTGTCTATGAATGATAGAATTCATGATAATATCAACTCTATCATTGAGCTTACCATCACTAACAATATTTCTTTGTTTATATCCTTTTTTAGATTGAAATATGTGATATACCCATTTATACAAACACTAATATATACTGATATATACTGACGGACATTGATAGATTTCTATCAGTGTCTATCATTTATACACACTGATATACCATTGTGTTGATATCTATTGATATCTTTCAATTAGTGTATATCACTGCTATTCTGAAAAATGAAGATACTTGATGAATTGATCATGGATATTCATATTGAACTTGTCTAATAGTCAATTTGAATGTCAATGTTTCTTTTTTACCATCTCATACAGTACATCAGTTTGGTTATTAAAATTTATGTATTTATTTCATTTTTTATGTAAAAGTTGTTGCAATATTAAGATTATTCATGGTTGATTCATTTTTTGACATCAAAACTAGAAACATTATAGTAATTTAGTTGAGAGTTGATAGACAGTGATAGAATCCTATCAATATCTATCAGTAAACTATGGAATTGATAGACTTCAAAAGTATATAATATATATTTAAACATTGATAGACACTGATAGTAGTTTAAATATATTTATGTCAAACTAAAAACAAGTTTGAGATAAGAAAATTGACAATATCAACATCCAAACTCTTGTAAAAATTCTCCAAATGACTGCTTAAACTTTTTTAAATAACTTAAACAAAAAATGGTGGTCAACTTTTTTCTTAAGTTTCTTCCTCAACAACTCATTCTTCAACATGCACAGTAGAAGTAGGCCTTTAGCCGAACCACTTACACTCCTGTGTCTTTTCTTTCTAACTCTACGATCGTTTAGATTTTACTAAAGTATCGTTTACACGATTATGTAGTTCATATTGCATCATGTACTCAATAATTTAGCTCCGCATCCAATCGTCTATACGATCGTTTAACTCATCAGCTGTCATCTACACGATCGTCTAGCCTGAGTCAACTGTCGTCTACACAATCGTCTAGCGCTTCATTCAATTGTTTACATAATTGACTATCATTTAGTTCTTGGAGCTTCGTCTATACGATCGAGTTGTTATGTGGTAAACGACAGAAGAATTTCAAGCCTCAACATACTACCTTCCCTGACTCTTGAATTGTTATTGAACGTTAAATCTAAGTGTTTTGTGATTGTGAACGTGAAGATCATAATCGTCTAGGATAACAAGTCGTATTAGAACTTAGTGAGCAGTTCTTTTCCCAAGTGAGATTGAGCCTACAATCATGTTCTTTTTTAATAGACCATCACTAACAGACATTTATAGACTTCTATCATTATCTATCAACGATAGAATTCATGATGTACCTAATAGACATTCGTGTTGGGGTTGATGGCCTAAAGTCTCGTATCCTGTAGTTTGTAAACAGTATATACGAACACCTGTGATGTTAATATATGATATTTACTTCACATCTTGTTTTTGGCTCGGTTATTTATTTTATTTTCTTTACCACAAACCAATAAACATAAAATCCCTGGTTATCTGTATGTGACTCAAGCATGTATGTGATGACATACAAGTAGATCATGTCTTAAGTGATAACCAAAATGGTTTGCAGTATATTTATATAGGAGGGAAACCTTATCCTGGTAACTCTACGGACGCGACCCACTTTGTGGAATGGTTACAAGTATTGTGACATCCTAATCATTCTTGTTGAGGACATGCGAGCGGAGGCGTCCTATACAAAGAGTTTGTATAAGACCGACCACAAAGTGTTAACGTCTCGTTATATAACCGTTCATGACAGAGACTTCACTTCACTAGGATGACCATAGGTAACATGACCTCAATCCTAAGTGAGTTGGGAACTCCTGCCATTGAGGGCGGTCCTTTGATATGTATGGGTGCGAGTGACCAGGTCGCCGATTCAAACCTACCATTTTGGGTATTCGTCTGATTTGATAGCTCCCTTAAGGGCTAATTTTGGGGCTTGAACGATGTGGCGCCACACACCTTCTCTTGGTTCGAGAGGTGTTCATACATAGTTGGACTATGTTGTATTGTTCATTAGAGAAATCAGTGGTACTTAAGAAGTGAGATGTAACTACAAGAACAAAATGGTAAATTGGCCCAGCTGTACTTACGAGCATCTGTGAAGGGTCATCGTACTCATGATTGGTTATATCCGATGGATACAAAAATATATCTGTGGTAAGAAGAGTTCAGCTGTTGTTCTTTAGTGGAATCACTGACAGTTAACAGATGTTGGATCTCGTGACTAAAGAGTTTAGTCAGCTATTAATATACTGTTGGAGCTTCGAGCCACAAGTCCATTAGGTCACCTGGGTACCTTGGATAAAGTCGAGAACTAGTGTTTGGGTTAATTTGAAATGTTCAAATTGACAAGAGGAAGTTCAATTATATATGATATAATTAGACTGGTTAATTATATATGATATAATTGGCTAAATGTATGAGATACATTAATATGGAGGAAATTAGATATAAATATGATTTATATCAAGTAGAGAAGAAAATGCTATAGTAGATATGTGATATCAAACTATAGGATATAAATATAATATGATTATATTTATTAATTAATTATATGATAATTAACTAATTTATCCATGTTCGGACGTGGGTAGCGAGCTGTGATGGTTATGGTAACCGGCGGATTAAAAATGAAAATCATTTTCATTTTTCAGAGAGTGCATTCATTTTTTCATCTGCGCCTAAAAGAATTCGTGAATACGATCGCGAGAGCCTATACAATAGAAGCTCGTCCGTCTAAACGATCGTTTGCCTCACGATTTCTCTAAATGATCGCATACATTTTTTCTAAACGATCATTTAGCCTTTCATACACGATTGTGTAGCTCTTCTACACGATAAGCATTTTTGCTATACGATAGCACAGTTTGTCTCCCACTTGCTTATCGTCTACACGACGCGTTATCCTTTGTCCTCTACCAAACTCACCAAAACCCACTCTTTAGGTTTTTGACTCCGAGGATACCCAGGTTTCACTGGTGGTGGTGTCGTCGTCGCTGTTGTGTTCTTTTTTGAACTGATCGTGCTGTTGCAGTCGACATACAGCCAGGTATTGGTACATTCGTTGAAGGGATTCCGCTGCTTGGGGTTCAGAAGTGCGAAGAGAGTCTTCAATTGGTATGAACCCTTTTCCCTGTTATTTATTGTATTCTGAACATGCCAATAATTAGGTTTATATGCATAACTGTTTATGTTGAATGTATATCTTTTGTGTTTTAGTCACTGTGAAATCGGAGCGATCTGAACACACTCATGCAACTCTCGGTATGATATCCTTCATATTTGGTTTAAACTTTGTACGTTTTCCTTTTCTTGTAGCTTCAACAACCTAAAATAATAGTAACATGAAATTGACCTAAATAGAGAAATGTTGGGGAAGATCAATCAACTTCGATCGAAGAAGCGTTGTGAAGCAGCGTGATGGGAAATAACCAAGTCGACGTGAAGCAGCGTGATGGAAGAAGAAGAAGAAAAAGAAGAAGAAGAAGAGTGAACAAAGTCGGGCTGAAGAAGAAGATGAAATGTTAGAGGGAAAAATTGGCTGAAGAGGAAAAATCGGGCGAGACTTTTTTGGTATTTCACACCATTTTTGGGCTTTGGTTGGGCTGCAACTTTCCCTAGGTTTTTTTTTGCTACAAATTGTAATTATTTTGGCCCAGGTTTTTATATTTAAAAATCCCCCTTAATCATTACTATTAATTTTATTTATCATTGATATTTTATGTTATCTTACTATTTAATATAACATTTTATTATTAATTCTTAATAGTCTAATTAATTTATGTTTACTTAATTATTTTTATTACTTAAATAAAATAATTTAAATAATATAGAAATGTTGATTTATTGATATTTTAAGTGATTAAATAATTAATGAACATAACAATATATTAATTAATTAAATTTAATTATGACTACATTATTTGTTCCATTATCTCGATAAATAATTATTAAGTTTTAGTTTCTATATATAAAATTGGTAAATCAAACACATTCATTTAAATTCCAACATTATTATTCTACAAATCCAAATAAAGACATTAACTATATCATACATTTTAAACTCAAATATTTAAATTCTAGATATTTAATATACATATCCAAGAAACATCTAAACCGCTAGTTTAAAGAATGAATTATTCAACTTTTGAGATGGTATTTATAATGGATGTCTTTCTCGAATAATTTATTTGTGCGTTTTATTGCCCAAAATATTTGTACATTATTTGGAAAAACAGGTGCCCAAAAAGAATGCAACCTTTTAGTCTATCAAATCCCAATTAAAAATTTTTATTCATCTTTTCCTTCTCAAAAAATATATTCATTTAACCATTTGTACTTCTACTTTCCAAAGTTCTATCATCTCCCCCGATACAAAATTACTTGCTCATTGCCATTGGAATTGTCAAAACCTTCATCTTAATCATCACCACGTTCCTCCTCGATCGAATCGAACGATGGCCATTGATCATCATCAACACTGTCGAGATCAGATAATTTCATTCACTATCCTAATGTTCAATCTGACAATCATCAATAACTTGATCATGAAAGTCACGTGGGCTACAGTACTCTAATATATGAAGTTTGCTTCTTCATTTTGTTTTCAATTTCAAATATATATGAGTTTATTTCAAATAATCTAAGGATGTCATCTGTCTTTGTTTATATACATAACTATACATGATAAAGAATGTGGAATATATATTTCAATAAAAAGAAGACTAAAATTAAAATATGGTATATATATTGTAGGAAAAATTATAAAAAAGGAAAGCCCTTGAACTCTTCAAAAGTGTAAAAAATGCGTTAAAGAAAAGTCTAGACTTACTCTTAATTTGTGGATAAAAATCATGAATATCTCGTTGTAAAAATGCCTCTAAACCTTCAAAAATTGCATTAGAGCCTTTTATCTTCAAGAAAACAAAAAAATTTAAAAACACTTTTACTATTTATTTATGATAAAAGAGACGTTCAACGCTTGGTTGTTAAATGCATTTTTCCCGTTTTCCCTCGGTTTTTCTTCAGCGTTCAAATTTCACTATTTGGCTGTTATTTTTATTCTTCTCTCTCATGGTTGTTATGCTCAGCCTATGTTCTTATGCCAAATGGCTCCTTATACATTAATAAATAACACCTATACGATAGCAAAACTTTATCGTGTAGAGCCTATCGTTTAGCAGATTTCTTTTTCTCTCGTTTGTCTCTTCGTCTTCTACTTTTAGCCTCTTCGTTTTCTTATATGGTATCAGAGCTTTAAGCATCCTATTCCTTTCTTCATGACGAGGAACATCTGAAGAAGACTCTACTCTACCGGTGACATCAAATCCAGATATTCATTCAACGGTTCCACCTCCAACCAACATTTCCATATCCTCCCCAATATGGCCCTCCACCACCGCCCCTTTACCCTCAGTATACTGGTTTTCCCACCCATCATCCTTGATGACATGCAGAAATATATGTCATCTTAGGCCTTTTATTTAGAATTATGAGGCCTGTTAAGCAGAATATACGGCAATTATGTTAGTAATTCATGAGAAAAAGAGCTTGTGACGTTCAACATTGAGAATCTCGGCTAACCCATTTTTATGCATTATCATGCATTCAAATGTCTATTTTTGTAGCTAACGCAGGAAGTGGACGCAAACACAGAAGCCGGACTACCGCATAGACGACCGCATGTGGAGAAACTCTCCATCGCAAAGGCGAACGCATACGATCAACGCATGGGTGTTGCAGTGATCAGCCGCATGCGTCCATTGCATAGGAATTGCAATCATCAAGAGATTGCGGTCATCGTGTAGAGTTGCGGTATTAAGCGAATGCGGTCACTGCACGATTGGGGCTACACGATAACACATAACAGAGGGATCAATGTAAGGTTTGTGAAATGAACGCGTCAACACATATCTTGGGAAAACCAAAAGATGATGTTGACATTTCACCTACCAAACCGTTAGCAGCAGAGATTCAGAAAAGGACTAATGCACCACGAATGTCAGAAGCAGAGCAGTCCATAAATGTTGTCGGTGATCCAAGCTTTATATATAGAAGCCGATGAGCAGAATTTCAGATCATCCAGGGTTATTCCTATGATCACGACAAATGCGTGAGAAGAAAGCTTGAGAGTTCTTCATCCCCTTCCTCCATTCTGAGTGACAACCGGAGCCTTCGACCGAAGCTAGATCTCGAGAGAGTCAGCTCCACCGCCCTTCCATGGCAACACCGGCAGCCTTGACACACATCTGTTGGAAGCAAGACAATGCTTCCAATTGGTCATTTCATTTTCTCTTCTTTTTCTTGTATTGTATTATATTAAATTTTGGAATTAAGGAAATAATACATTATGTGTTCAATGCATTTCTGTGTTTCCTTCGATTCCATCTCCATCTTTCTTTACTTAGCATCCTTAACTTTCATTGCATCACTTAGTGAGATTACTAGAGTATCGCATACTTAGTCATGTGGATTAGAGATATGAAGCATGTAGTAAACCACCGAGAGGTGTGCGTTGTATGAGTGTGTGAGCAAACCTTATGTGCTTAGTGTGAAGCTGTAGCAACGTCTGTCTATAGGCGGACGCAACGCTTGTCTATGAGTAAAGTCAGCAACAACTAACTGTCCGAGAGAATAAGTGGTTGGTCGCATCAAGCAATGTTAGCTATTGTTCACTAGAGATAGGAATAATCTTGCGTCAGCCAAGTTTATGCGGTTACCTTGTCTTATGAGTGCATCATTCATCATTTAGGCATACTTGAGAGAGTACTCTAAAATCAAAATCTAAGACTCGAGAGAGCGGATTGGAACGCATAAGCAAGAATAGGGAACTTAGAGATAAGCTCAGTTTGCTATTACACAGAGTATGCACCTTACGGATAGGATATTGCATGCGTCCAAAAGTAGGATACGGTGGTATGCGGCTATTACGTTCATGCGGCGAGAGCACGTGAGTAGGTTATGGAGGTTTAGATATAGGCTTCTTGGCACTATCGCATATACATCGCATACGTCCTAGAATTAGGCTCAAGTGTGTGTATCATGATCACATAGCTTGCGTTGGTTGAGGTTTCTCTTTCGGTCAAGCTCAATGTTGCAGTGAAGACATCCTCCCATTTTATCTATTTTTCCATGCATTTACTACGCGTCAACAGTTGATGTGTTTCTACCTCTCATTCATACTTCTCATTGTGTTGTCTGTTACTTAAGAGTAGGAGTAGTGTTAGCTTAAAACCTCTCATCCATTCTTTTATTCAACATCGCATACACATTACTGCATACATCTAGCTTCAAGTCCCTGAGTTCGACCTCGGATCACCCGAGAAACTTGCGTTCGCGTTATACTTGGTGTGAGCACAAGAAAACTTGTGACAGGAATGCATGGTCATCGTATACATTCATTAACACATAGTTCACTCCAATGCATGACCACCGACGCATGATAATCAACACATACATTTAGAACATGCATCGCATATTGCGTTCACTTAATTTTAGTTATCAAGTCCTTGACGATTTGGTAATCTAAATTTCCGTCATCAAGTTTTTGGTGCCTCTTCCAACTCAGGTACCCCTTAATCTGTTCTCCACATTTCCATCCCCACAATCTCTAGTAGCAAACTTTCCTTTATTGTCAAACTCAATGATTTCAACTATCTTCTCTGGAAAAATCAGCTTCTCAACTTGATCATGGGCCACGACCTTGAAAGTTTTATTGACGGCACTTATCCCCAGCCCCCTAAGTACCTCGATCCTCAGCAGACACATATCAATACTCATTTCTCTTATTGGTAGAAGTACAATTGCACTATTATGAGATGGTTTTACTCCTCCCTCAATGAAGATAAAATGGGGGAAATCGTCGACTACGAATCAGCATTGGAGATTGAGGAAGCACTTCGAACAGTTTATGAGTCGTCTTCAATAGCTCGGATTATTGGATTGCGATCTCAGCTTCAGAAATAAGAAAGGATGACACCAGTGTGTCTCAGTACCTCGCAAAGATCAAAGACATTGCCGATAAATCTGGAAGCTTATTGTATAGGGTTTCATAGGGAGATTTGTTGGCAAGGAGAGGTGTGGAATAAAGGAATGGGCAAGCATGGATACTCCAACCTCAACAACATGTCTGTTCTTTCACTCAACAATTTACACCCCCACCTCCTTATTCTATTTCCTCTTTATTCCCTACTTCAATATATGACCTAATACTTCTTTATTTTCTCTAGTTTTGTTCTCCTCTTACTATGTTCTTGTTAACCGTTTAACTTTTGTCGTCCCATTAAAAAATTACACTATTTAGCTGAGATATATAGATTATAACAAAAAGAAAGAGAGTAATGGAGAAGTATCGAGGGAATATTAGGATTTATATGGTTCAAGAACGTTGTACGGTAGTAGTTGAATGTGTCAATTAGTATTAATAGTTTGTGTTCATATACTAACAACGGTAATTTTTAAGGCTTTTTTTTAAAAAAAAAAAAAAAATTAAGGGTATATTTTGAAACTTTTGAAAGTTTAGGAATATTTTTTAAACATAACACTAACAGATTCTATCCAAAATAATGGTAAGGTAATTTTAAACTTTACGTAAAAGTTTAAGAGTATTTTGAAATTTTTGAAAGTTCAAAGTATATTTTTGACATAAAGTATCAAATTTGGGGTATTTTGTATATTCATGTCTATATAAATCTGTGTTTGTCCTAACTACATTTGTAATAAACCTCGTATATATTATATTTGAAATAAACTTTGCATATATATATATAAAACAAAACAAAGATGAAAACAAAAGGTTGTAATCATAATTCTGCATTAAATGCAATCCACCGAAAATTGGGATCATGAATTTCAAGTCACATTCGAAATCTGTAAAAAAAAAAAAATGAAAATATGTAATTCATTAGACAAATTTTTAACTGATTGGAAAAAATATACTTCAAAAATAAAAATTCCTAAAATCAAAGGAATGATATTATGACAAATCTTGCCTTCATCGAATATAAGCTAAATTTAATACATGCCAATTTAAAAAGTCAAAAATCAAACTGATGAAAATGAAAAACAAAATAGTAGTATAAGTTTCCCAAAAATAAAATGAAAAGGTTAATTTTGTCCAAAATTTTAGGTAAAATCCCTTAATGAAATAATTCAAATTTTTAGAATATTTATGAAATAAGGTGTGGAGAAGATTTTAACCACATGAAAATCTCAAAGAAAGAATGTGGATGTGAAATTAATAACAATCCATTTTAATTAATTACTATAACATGAAAAAAGAATTATACATAAAAACATGTCAATTCAAATCAAAAGCTTAAGTTGATGGATGGAGATAAATTTAATAATATATCATCTAATAAATAACTAGGGTGAAAGATAACGATGAGTAGGGTGGACGATAACAAGGACAGATCAGAGGGGTTTATTTATCCGAGCATTGTCATCTTACCCATTTACTCTTTGCTGAAAACATTATAATCTTCGTGGAAGATAACGATGAGTATTTGATGAATGTTTTGAACATTATTAAGACATTCCAATTGGAATTGGGCATAAACATCAATTTAGACAAATCTACAATATCGACCATTATTGAGAATAGAGACCATGTTGAAATTGTGGCAAAAAGATGGGGTACAAAGCACAAATTCTTATCGATCAATTATTTTGGAGCTCCGCTGGGTGATAGCCACAAACTACTTCCTTTTGGGATAATATGTCTCGAAAAATTCAAAAGAAGATGAGTAATTGGAAATATTCTTATATATCCAAAGGGGGCAGACTCACACTCGTATAATCTACACTTACAAGCCTACCGACATACATGCTATCTGTTTTCAAAGCTCTTAAATCTGTATACAAAAATATTGAGAAACATTGGAGAAAATTTCTTTAGAGGGATAACAATGGGGTCAAAACAGACACGTAATAAGATGATCAACCGTCTCCAAAAGAAAAAAAAATGGGCTAATTACACAAGATATAGAGGACCCTAACTTTGTCTTGCTTTGCAAATGGCTTTGGCAGTTCCACAATGAAAACAACCCTCTTTCGTTGATAATGATCATAGGGAAAATTGTACGGATGACCCAATTTTAGGGTCCAAAATGTCAAATGACTCATTTTTAAAAAATAATGTCAATTGACCCTCTGCTTACGTTATCACGGGATGAGATTACAAAAATTGCCTCTGATAACCCTTTCGCTCTCGTTGTCTAATCATCTTACATCGTGATATGATTGTTTATCACTGTACGATTGATTTGACAATTTTCACGAAATCTGTCTACAACTTAAAATGGTTAACACAAAAATAGTATATTCTTTAAAATCTAAACTTCATTTGAACTGTCATTTTGTTGAACGGAGATTTATTGAATGAGGTTTTCCAGAGTGGAGTTTTTCTGAACCAAACGGAGTTTTCAGAACGGGGTTTCAGAACGGAACAGACTTTTCTTGAACTTAGTCTCATTGGTGTTTGTAGAAATGTGGTCTCAAAACAGGTATGTATAGACATTGTAAAATAGCATAACGAAAAGGGTGTGAGAAAGAGAGACAAAGAGAAAGGTGGAGAGAGCAATATTAAGCGACAGCGAGAGAGTAAGCTTGAGCGACATCGAGATAGTGGGCTTGAGCGACAGTGAGAAGTGCGAGAGCGAGAGACAAGAGAGCGAGAGGCGCGAGAGCGACAGCGAGAGAGATCCATGTGTATTACTATCTGCTTAATAAAAAATGTTCTCTTGCTTTGTAGGATGACACAAAAGTGTGTACTAATTCGATACGGAGGTCATTGGGATGAGAACCAAAATTTGTATGTTGGAGGCGAGCTAACAGGAATCGTTGTGCCTATTACCTTGAAGTATGAAGAACTTAAAGCTCACGTTTACAGGATTGCAAATGTAAGTTGCTCAGAGTTTGATGTTGTTATGAGAGTTAAATATAAGCTTGACTTTGAAGCCCCTCCACACTACATACGAAATGATGGTGATGTTGACTTCGTTCTTTGCCGGGACGATCTTTCTACAATTCAAATATATGTAACACTAAAATCATACCACGATGAAAATGTGAATATAAGTGATGATCGTATAGGTGTAGATAGACAATACGAGGAACAATATAAACTTAATCGAGAAGAGAGTGATATCCCATTGTCTATGAACACTCAACCATTAACATTATCAATAGACAGCATTCGTGCAGTGGACTTGGAAAGAGAAACTCAATGTAACAGAACTGTTCCTGGTAATGAGAGATCAACAGGCTTGAATTTTATTGATTGTGGTCCTTCAGCTTGTTAGAAGGAAAATTATTAGGGACAGATGGGCTTGTGCAAGCAATCATGCGTTAGACATGGCTTAAGCTATGCATTTACGCCCATGCATCAGAGGTCATGCATCAAAGTGAAAATGCGTTAATCTAGTGTGCAATGACCATGCGTTCCTATCACAAGTTTTCTTACGCTCGCGCCAAGTATAACACAAACGCAAGTTTTTCGAGTAATCTGAGGTCGAACACAGGGACTTGTCACTCAATAATGCTGGTGAAGCAATGCGTTTGAGGCGATGAATAAAAATAAAAAGAAGAAGCTTAATGGATATACACACTACTCCTACTTCTAACTAAATAGATAGAACGATAGGAGACTTGCGATGAGAATTGGTAGATACACAACAACCGTTAACGAATAATAATGTTTATTATCTTAAATCGTCTGAGTAATCCCAACTCATCACACTAACGCATCGCACACCTCTCGGTGGTCAGCCGCATGACTATATCTCTATAGTGCATAGTTGCGTCGAGCATAAGATTGTGCCTATCTCTAGGAACAATGCATACTTTGCTTTAGTGCGCTCCATCTCTTATCTTCTCAGGTAGCTAGACGCGACTATTTAACTTATAGACAAGCAATGCAACAACCCATAGACAAGCGTTGCTATAGCCTTTCACCAAGCAAAGAGGATTAACTCACTATGCGTCCTATCTCTAGGCTACACGACTAAGTATGTGATCGCCTTTGATAAATAAATGCTGAAGATAAATAATGATAGAGATAAAGATGATGAAGAAGATGGCATTGAAGGAGTCAGAGATGCATTGATTTCAAATTGTCTTAATATCTTAAGCTAAAATGTAATACAATACAGAGGTTAGAAGAGAAATGAAGGACTCTGCGTCAAGGATGCCGGTGGTACCATGGGTGAATGGTGGAGATGTCTCTTTCGAGCTCTATCTCCAGCAAAAACTTCGGTCGTCACTCGGTCTGGTTTGTGGAGGTGAAGAATTCTCACTGAAAATCTTGTTCAAGCTTTCATATGTGATTGCAAACCTCTTCTCTGAGGCAAAAGTTTGGATGTCTTGAAATGAAGGTCCAAAGGCTATTTATAGAGTTTAAACGCCGATAGCTATCATGATTGTGTTATGGCTCACTGATGCTTTTGTCGCGGTATGGGTAAAGTCATATCGTCTTATCTCGTTGATACTCCTAAGGTATGCGTTCGAGCTTGATTCAGCTGAAGCATCAATGCGTTCTACCCATCTTGCGATCGTCCTTCTATTATGTTTGTCACTCCGTGGCCGCAATTCCCAAATGATCACCACATCCGCTTGATCACCACAACTTTCGTGTGATGGATGCATTCGATCACTGCAACTTCTATGCGATGGACGCATGCGATCCAACTTTCAGCGCATGCGTTTGTCTTTGCGATTGCCTGACTTTAGCGTATGTATTTTTCTGTGATTGCTTATTTCAAACGCATGCGTTTGATTCCTGCGATAGCTACAAAAATAGACACTTTGGCTTTGAGTAACGCATAATATTGGGGTTAGTGAGGATTTATGTGCTAATCGACGCAAAACTCAATTTTTTGCAAATATTGAGTATTATCACCGCATTTTCTACTTATTAGCCCTCATGATTTTAAATAAAAGGCTTATAATAACTGGTATTTCTGCCAGTTATCAGCGTGATCCTTTCATGGTCGATAATGAGAGATCAGAAGGATTAAATTCTATGAACTGTGGTCCTTCAGAGGTGCATAGACCTGCAGTGGCTGTTACTGAGAGATCAGGAAGATTGAATTCCATGTCTTCATGTCGTAGAGGGGAATTGATTATGCCTGACACCTCTTCATCTGATACAGATGTGGAAGTTGGTCAAATTTTTTTTTGAGTAAGAGTGATTTAAAAATGAGATTGTCTATTATGTGCATAAATAATAATTTTGAATATAAGGTAAAGAAGTCAATTAAGTCTTTGTTCACTGTTGAATGTATAGAGGATAATTGTAAGTGGAGCCTTCATGCAGTTAAAATTCCAGGGCATGACATATTTAAGATCACGAAGTATATGCGGTCGCACACATGTTCTATTGGAATTTTAAATCATGACCATAGATAAGCAACGACTGCGGTAGTTGGTGAACTAATCAAAGACAAGTTTACAGGCATAGGACGTGTTTATAAACCTCGTCACATTGTCGAGGATATGAGGAGAGAGTATGGCGTAAACATAAGTTACGATAAGGCGTTCCGTACAAGGGAAATCGCTTATGCTCTCGCCAAGGGTACTCTAGAAGAGTCTTACGCTGTTCTACATGCATATGGTGAAGAGTTAAAGATGGAGAATCTAGGTACAAGGTTTGAAATCGAACTTGAAAATGATGTCCATTTCAAGTATATGTTTATGGCATTAGGACCTTGTATTAGAGATTTTTCAAGTTGTCGGCCGGTGATAATTGTTGATGGATCGCATCTGAAAGGAAAATACAAAGGAACCATGTTGGTCGGTGTCTCCATGGATGGCAACAACCAAGTTTACCACCTAGCATATGCTATAGTGGACAATGAAACTGATCGAGCTTGGAAATGGTTTATGTCAAACTTGAAGTATGCCATTGGAGAACCCCCTAACTTGGTATTTGTGTTCGATCGAGAAGTATCTATTGGCAATGCCATTCATGCAGTTTTTCCCACAACATTTCATGGATTATGCACCTACCACTTAGAAAATAATATTCTTTCGAACTTTAAGGACAACACGATTGTTGGGATGTTCAAGGATGCAGCCAGGGCATCTCGCATGTCAGAGTTCCAAGCACACTGGGACCAACTACGTACTCTTCGAAATGGTGTAGTATCGAGATATTTGAAGGATATTGGTCTTGAAAGGTGGGCACATGTTTACCAAACAGAACGAAGATACAATAACATGACGTCCAATAGTGTAGAATGTTTCAATTCATTGACCAAAGAATATCGACAGCTGCCCATAATGTGCTTGTTGGAACACGTTCTAGGCCTCATCTAGTCATGGTTTTATGAACAGAGAATTATTGGACATCTCGAACGACGTCACACTCGGACTACTGTGAAAACCGATTAGCAACTGAGTGTGACAAAGGCAGACGATATCGAGTTGAGCCGATTGATTGTTATAGGATCCATGTGCGGGACAATCGATTGGACGGTATTGTGAACCTCCATACGAAGGAATGCACATGCAATGAATTTCACTCACTCGGTATCTCATGTTCGCATGTGATTGTGGCTGCACAAGAAAGAAACATCCACATCCATGGTTAGTGCAGTCCATTCTATAGCATTCACTCCCTCATGGCTGCTTATGCAGAGCCTGTAAATCCACTCAGTCACATATATGAATGGAAGAGACCTCCGGGAAATGTGAAAAAGCATATTGCACCTCCTAGAAGAGTGGTACAGGTCGGGCGGCGAAGAGTACAAAGAATACCATCAAGAGGAGAACAACGCAGACAAATAAAATGTGGTAGGTGAGTGTGGAAACTACGAGCATAATCGGAAAAACTGCAGTGAACTGCTGACGACCGGGCAACCCATTGACTCTAATACAAATGATTCAAATGTCTGTCGGTTGTAGTTGTCTATGTGCCACTTGTCTTTGTAATTGTCTAATCGCCACTTGTCCATGTAACTGTAACATTCTATGTGCCACTTTAATCCTCAAAACTGTAATTTTTTATGTGCCACTTGTCATTCACGAAACTTCTAATGTATCGCTTATGAGTTTGATTATTAGAGTTTGACTATTCATGAATCTCTTCAGAAATCTCGCTTTATAAGTTTGATTACTAGAGTTTGGCTATTCTTGAACCATTCTAGAAATTTTTTGCTCTCACTCATCTCGCTCTCGCGCATCTTGCTCTCACGCATTTCGATTTTGCTCATCTTGCTTTCGCTCATCTCGCTGTCGCTCATCTCGCTTACACTCGTCTCGCTCTAGCACATCTCGCTGTCGCTCATCTCGCTTTTAATTTAACCTGTTGGCAATAAATCCATTTATAAGCGTAATTAATGAATCCTTTCAGATGTCTCGCTTATCTAAGTTTAATTTAACTTATTGGCTATTCATGAATGAATCTTCTTCTATATTCATGGTAGTTTTCCACTAACAATTTAATCTGTTTTATAAGTTTAATTTAAATTAATTTAATCCCTTTTAAAGTTTGATTACTTAAATTAAACTTAAATTAAATTCTGATTACTTATAATTTAATTTAACTTGTTGGCTTAATGAATCTCTTCAGATGTCTCGCTTATCTATGTTTAATTTAACTTGTTCGCTATTCATGAATGAATCTTATGTATTCATAGTAGTTCTACATTAACAATTTAAATAACATGTTAGTAAAAGCTAAATTACATCAATAATATACATAATATACATGTACGTCAATAATATGGAGTGTTCGTCCACAATTGACATGCCAATTGCATCCTATAGTCAGTCATCTTATCCTGAGTTATTACAGATGGGTCATTACTAGTCAATAGTTTCGATGTCCGACTTCAAATATTTCAGGTCACAGTAGTGAAGAAGCGAAGATAGGGTGTAAGTCAACGGTTCAAGGAAAGACTCCAGCTTCTTCTTCGATGTCATGGAAGGCAGTGAATCAACTACGAACAACTGACCTCTATTTAGATCGAATGCTACCAACATCCAATGTTGATCAATGTTTGTTGCCATGTATATGAAGTCCACATCTGACCACTTGACATAAAATTTACCCATGACATAATCCGGTAACATCTCATCCGTCCATGCTACGGTAGCTTCCAAGGTCGACTTATTCTTGATATGTTTGTAGACCCCATCTCGAGAATTTAGATGACTCTACACAACGAAAAGAACATTAAAACACATAATAGTCAACCAATGTATTCCTATTCAAAAGTGCAGTAAATGGTTACCGTTATTCTAATTGGCAGGATGGTGAAGCGAGCCATACACATGTCTGGTCACCTATAGAATTTTTCTTTCATGAACTTAAAAATGATATTTAGGGTCTACATCAAGAACAAGATATACATTATAAGAGGGTTTATAACTGTATGTACTTGGTAAAAAGGACAAGGATCGTAAACTTACGTCACACTCAACCCATGAACTTGGTTCAGTTAACTCTTGGAAAAAAGTTTTGGATAATGGCTGAACTGCATTTTCTTGAACCTCGTTGTCCGTGTTCTCATCGGCAATCCAGTTCACCATTTCCTTTAATGTAGCCGTTGGAACCTCATGCTCCAAGGAGTATTGGATCATCGCTTTAAACTGCATCGTTGGTACCCCAGGGAGAGGGTACTTAATATTTGGACGATCCAAAGGAAGTTGAACCTTAACTTCCTTCTCTTTTGTTATTTTCTTCTTTGGTTAAATGGGAGGTGTGTACTTATCAACGGCCTTCCTTTTACGTGTTGTTTTTCTACTCTCGACCATAACCTACAAAAATATAACAAAATGCTGAACATGTTGAATAACAAATATGAAGAAAGAAATTTTTTAATCATATAATGATCATACCTGTGAATCGAGATGTAGGATGTTAGAAGAGGTCGTGATATCAAGCTGTACAGATGAAGGTGGAGGTGGGATCGGTGGAGGTGCGGTAGATGACTTAGGTGGAGGTGGGGTAGGTGACTTAGGTGGAGGTCGTGTAGGTGACCTAGGTGGAGGTGGAGGTGGGGTAGGTGATGTGTTATTTTATTGAATGGAAATATGGATGAAATGCGTTGATGAGTTTGAGTTGTGCACTCAAGTTTCCCCAGCGAAATTTATGTGTAAATTCCCCTGAGTTTCCTGGTAAGTCCAGGGTCGATCAAAGGGACTTGTGAAAATAGTTTGCGTTGATAATTTTCTTATGAAAATTTTACGGTAACCGGGTAAATAAAAAAGGTGGTTGGTTTGTTGTTGTATTGATAAAAAGAAATAAAATAAATGCGGCAGATCTGAAAAACAAAGTTGCGTTGATAGATGCAATGAGTATGCGATGAACGGGTTGAGAAGATCTTTAGCTAGCGTTACTTGGGAATGTGTCAGACTATGTGACCACGTTACTACCATGCACAACAAGTCATTTTCCAATATAAATGCGATGCTCCTAAATCTTGGACGCAAGTGTTGCATGCAAAATGTCCATAGAGCTTATTCCTAAGTCTCTACTCTTGTCCTATGCATTTATGCAAAATGCATGAAAGCAAGGTGACCGCATCAATCATATCTTATTGCTAAGATGCATGCGATGCATTGATAACAAATAGTGCTCATCCCTAAGCGTCTATCTCTCGTTTATGCGTTCTAATCCGATTCTTCCAAACTTAGATTCTGACCTGATCTTCCCAAGTCTAGATCTTATCCTTAGACTACCCTCCCGAGTATCTTTAATAGACGAATGAAGCATGCATAAACAAGATAATCACAAAGAATGAAGATTCCCTCGTTGTGCTAGCTAAATGCTTCTCAACCCATTCAACTAATTTAGCTACTCATGCGTGAATCACAGAGAGTGAACAGATATAGAGAAAGAAATTTCATTCTTATATATAAGTTAAGTACAAAATGCTAATGGAAGTTAAGGTAGAGAGCCTGGTAGCAATTTCTTGCTGACCGAGGCTTTTTACACTGGAATCTCTATTCTGAACTAAAGATATTCCCGCTTCCGCAGGATTTGGCCCTCTCTCCATCTTAGTAGCTTTCTGTGCTCTCTTAAGCTTGCCGAAACGATATACCGGTATAACTTCTTCCTCGCATTCGCCTTAAAAAGGTGAAAGAAAACTATGGACAGAGGCGTGAACTAAAAATGGTGAACTAATCAACTGCTTACCCCTTCTCTGAAGAATGCACTTGGTATTTATAGGGTATCAAAAGGTGAAAGGCGGCTTCTCTTTCCTGGTTGTACAGATGCGACAGCTTTAATTCCTGACTAATGCGCCGGATAATTGTCACCGATAAAGCTGGATGTACTTTGTGACCATTATCGGCTGTCAACTTAATTTTGATCCGACTGTTGTTAGCTTTCTGTCCCATCGATCTTAATTGTCATTTCGTCCGGATGCGTCCACCATGTTGCGGTGATTCTTCTTGGGTGAATATTTGCGAGCACGATCAACGCAAAGTCTTGCGGTGAAGTTGTGCTCGACTGATGAATTCCTATGATCGCAATCTCTGAAATGCGTTAACTCATATTCTGCACAAAAAAAATACAAAAATTAATAGTTCCAATGCGCTGACACACGCGACCACAATATTATAGATTTTATGCTTAATGGACGCAATTTATCATTTTTCATCAACGCAATCCAACATTGTTTGATAACTTAGCACTATGATAACGTGCATTTCTGCCAGTTATCACACCCCCAAATTTAAAGAATGCTTGTCCTCAAGCATAAGCTAAAGATTCTTTTAGCAAGTCTACCGCAAAGTTCCTTTCCTAGATTTCTCAAGGATATTTCATTCAAATCCTATATACTAGAATTTTCTTAAGTCTTATTCAAGTCTACTCTTAAAATATTTATAAGACCTAGGGACTACAAGTTTAACTTTCAAAAAGACTTTACTAAATTCCGGAACATCGCATGATTTATTTTAAAAAGAAAATTTTCTACCAGGGTGACAAAAGATTGATCCTTGCACAAAAATTTTCTTTATTACTATTTTTTTTTTCTAACCTTGCGCTTATCCAAGTGCATTGCCTTCGTTTTGGCTTGCTCCCATGGGTGTCATGCAGACATCCAACTATGGGCAATGTACTCTTCCTCAGACTAAACTCATACCAATCTGGCATTGGAGTTGCGGTCATCGATTTATGCGTTGATCCTGGTAACTTACTTTCATTTTGGCTTCCTCCCACGTGTGTCATGTGGACATCCAACTACGGGTAAGTGCCTTTCACAACTTAACTCTTATCAACATGGGTTTTCCCTTTGCGTTGACAGTGGAGTTGTTATTCTAAAAAATGATGTTTTTTTTTTTTTTTTTTTTTTTAGAAATAGAATATAGCAAGGTCGAAAATAAATACCTCACCCCTAAATTTAAAATCTGGCAATATCCCCATTGCCAAAAATAAGTTATGTGATGTTCTAGAATGCGTTGTAAAGAGATTTTGAAAGAAAGCTAGCAAACCTCTAACTTCTAGAAATATTTTATGAGGTGATTATCTTAAGTTTAAGTTGACTCTAAAATATACAAAAGAAATAAAAGGATATTTTTCATCATTGAAATCATACTTGGCGAAGAACAAAATGCGGTAGACTGCTAATTTTATCTACTTGTTGAATGATTATGGTAATAAAAAAGGATGTGATGGTAAAACTCTGAAAAGCAAAATGCAATGCGATAGCGTAAAATTTGAAATAAAGATAAGGAAGAGTACACATCCAAATTTGCGTTGTCACCTGCATTGTATTGACGCATCCATCCTTACGACGATCTTTGCTACTGTGGATTGCGGTGATGTAATGAGACCATTTACTTCTTCTGGTGATATCTCTGCAATCCTGTGCCTTAATTATTGTAAACAGACAAAGAGAGGGTCAACTGATTTTAAACAAAACAACAAGAGATTTTTTTTTTTGTTTGAAATTAAGAAATGAAAAACTGATAATAGCAAAATGACGATATGTTAAATGTTCAAGAGTTGAGTAAGGGGTAGTTCAGGTTTTCCAACTTTGCGGAGGCCTTGTCTGGCTGAAAATCACCTCCGCAATAAGCCTTTATCCGTTATCCATTAACTTTAAATGTTCGGCTGCAATTCTCAGTGATCAGTTCCACCGCACCACGTGGAAATATTTCCTTGATGATGAAGGGACCGGACCAGTACGATTTTAATTTTCCCAGGAAGAGTCGCAATCTCGAATTGAAGAGTAAGACTTTTTGCCCGACTTGGAGGTTCTTACCGCATATGCGTTGATCATGCTAGCACTTGGTGCGCTCTTTATAAATCTTCGCATTTTCATATGCGTTGTTCCTCCATTCTTCTAGCTCGACCAGTTTCAATTTCCGCGCTTCCCCGGCCTTCTCCAAATCAAAATTCACCACCCATAATGCCTTATACTCTAGCTCCAAAGGCAAATGATATGCCTTGCCAAATACCAATGCATAGGGGGACATACCTATTGGTGTTTTAAATGCGGTCTAATATGCCCATAACGTCTCATCAAGCTTCATTGCCCAATCTTTTCGCAAAGGTTTGACTACCTTCTCAAGTATCGATTTAATTTCCCGATTGGATACTTCAGTTTGGTCATTTGTTTGCGGATGGTATGCGGTGGCCACTTTGTGGAGTTTATTGTACTTGCGCAGCAACTTCTTTATATTGTGGTTGACAAAGTGTGATCTTTCATCACTTATGATGGCACTGGGAGTGCCAAAACGTGTGAAAATGTTTTTCTTCAGGAACTGGGAGACTACAGCCGCATCACTTGTGGCACATGCAATTGCCTCTACCCACTTGGAGACATAGTCAACAGCTAATAGAATATAGTGCTTACCGTTTGAAGGAAGGAATGGTCTCATGAAATCAATACCCCCATACGTCGAATAATTCCAACTCCAGGATAGTATTCATCGGCATTGAGTTCTTCCATGAAATATTGCCAGTGCGTTGACACCGATCACATTTCATTACGTAGTTAGCAGCATCCTTGAATAATGAAGGCCAAAAGAATCCACTTTGCAAAACTTTGGCTGCAGTGCGTTGTCCTCCAAAGTGCCCTCCATAAAGTGAATCGTGGCACTGTGGCAATATGCGTTGTTGAGCAGCATCTGGTACGCATAATCGAATGATTTGGTCTGTACCTTTTTTATACAGATTCGGCTCATCCCAATAGTAGTGTCTGCATTCATTCTTGAGCTTCTTCCATTAATGGTAGGTGTAATCTTCAGGATATTGTTCACAGACCAAATAATTAACGATGTCCGCATACCATGGCAGTTCTTCTATACAAAACAGCTGCTCGTCCAGGAACACGACACTCACTTCAGATTCATTACGGTCAACTTCAGGATTCTCCAGTCTGGATAAGTGATCCGAAACTTGATTCTCTGTCCCTTTCGATCAATTATCGAAGGAAGAGAACCCATCTGATCAATCTTGACTTTGCGTCCTTCTTTGTCATCAAATATTTGATTTTCGAGTGATCAGTATGAATGAGTACCTTGGTTCCCAACAAGTATGCCCGGAATTTTTCCAACATAAAAATTACAACCATGAGCTCTTTTTTAGTGGTGTTGTAATTAACTTGAGTAGGGTTCAGGGTTTTACTCGCATATGCGATGGGGTGCAAAATTGTTTTCTTCTTTTGCGCTAATGCAGCTCCCATCGCATACCCACTTGCATCGCACATGATTTCGAACAACAATGTCCATTCCAGTGCAATTAAGACAGGTGCGGTAATCAGCGCATCCTTTAAAATTTGAAATGCGTTGAGGCAATTGTTGTCAAATTCAAACTTTCTGTCTGCCTCTAGTAAAGCACTCAATGGTCTTGCTATCTTAGAAAAGTCTTTAACGAATCGTCTGTAGAATCTGACATGCCCCAGGAAGCTTCATACTGCCTTCACGTTGGTTGGAGGTGGAAGCTTTTCAATTGCGTCAATCTTTGCTTTGTCCACCTCCAACCCTTCTCTAGAGACCTTGTGCCCCAACACTATACCCTCTGTCACCATGAAGTGACATTTTTCCCAATTAAGCACCAGGTTCGTCTCTTCACATCTTTTTAGAATTTTCTCCAAATTGGCCAGGCAGACTTCATAAGTGTTCCCATAAACGGAGAAGTCAACCATAAATATTTCTACTGAGCCTCAAGAAAATCTGAAAAGATTGCCATCATGCACCTCTGGAACGTGCTTGGTGCATTGCAAATGCCGAACAGCATGCAGTGGAAAGCGAATGTCCCATATGGACAGGTGAATGTGGTCTGTTTTTGGTCTTCAGGAGCTATCATGATCTGGTTGTACTCGGCATATCCATCCAAAAAATAGTAAAAATCATTCTCTGCCAATTTTTCCAGCATTTGATCGATGAATGGCAGAAGGAAGTGATCCTTCTTTGTAGCCGCATTCAGTTTGCGATAGTCCATACAGATGTCCCATCCAGTGATGGTCCTCTGTAGTATTAATTCATTGTTCTCATTGGGGACTACCGTCATTCCGCTCTTCTTCGACACACATTGCACCGGACTAACCCACGTGCTATTTTCAATGGGATAGATAATGCTCGCATCCAGCCACTTGATAATCTCCTTTTTGACGACCTCTTTCATCGCACGATTAAGTCTGCGTTGATTCTCAATGGTTTCTTTGTGGTCATCCTCAAGACGAATGTGGTGCATGTAGTACGCGGGGCTAATTCCTCTAATATCAGTGAGCGTCCAATCGATTGCTCGCACATGCTTTTTGAGAATGCTCAACAACGCATTCTCTTGATCTGCGTTAAGTGCAGAGGAAATTATCACTGACAGCTTCTCATTTTGCCCAAGAAATGCGTACTTCAGGTGTGTTGGTAGGGTTTTTAGTTCAAGGGTTGGTGGCTCCATGAGAGAAGGTTGCGTTATTTTTCTTTCTTCCTTCGGCTCTGCTTATTGCGTTGCGATCGATCATTCTTCTTTGTTTGTTTTTACTACGATCGCATTGCAGGTAGCTACGAATGTGTCAACATCCTCTTCTTTATACTCTTTATCAGACTTTTCTTCTTCAATCAAATTCACGTCATCTTCCGAATCTAGTAGGTCTTCCTCATCAAGAAATTTCATGGCATGAATTATATTAAATTTGAGCTTTTGTCCATTTATGCTCAAAGTGATCTCACCCTTGTGCACATTAATTTGAGCACGACCTGTTGATAGGAAAGGTTGCCCCAAAATGATGGGCACATCTTTATCGGCCTCATAATCCAAGATGATGAAGTCAACTGGCAAAATAAATTTATTAATCATGATCAGCATGTTCTTCACCTTAGCCTCTAGATTAACCAGAGATCTGTCAGCCAGTTGGAGAGTCACGGATGTGGGCACAAGTTGCCCCATTTTTAGTTGTCGAAAGATTGACAGCGACATCAAATTTATGTTGGCCCCCCAAGTCACACAGGGCTTGCCCAATATAGAGTCCTCCTATGGAGCAAGGACTAGTAAAGCTCCCGGGATTGCTCATCTTCGGTGGGATAATAGATTTGAAACTTTGCATTAATGCCACCGTGGCAAATTTTCCAGTGCCTCTTTTCTTGGTTACCTTGTCCTTCAGAAACTTGGCATAGACAGGCATTTCCTCAATCTCTTCACTGAAAGAAATGTTAACATGTAATTGCTTTAAGATAGGAAGCGTTGGTACTGTACCTCTTCGTTTTTCTTCTTCTTTAGCCTTTGAGGGAAAGGTGGTAACCGAACTTTCACGGTTTCTATTTCATTTGACTTTGAGGTTGAATCTCATATTCTACTGCTTATTTTCTTTTTCTTCTTCTTAGTTACCGCAATTGCAGGTTCAGCTGCGATGGAGGTTGATCTGTTCTGCTCCTTCTTTTCTCCCTCCACAGTCTTTCCACTGCGCAATGTCACAACCTGACATTGCTCCTTACCTAAACCCCCTATGTTGCATGGAAGCTCGGTTGAACTTGACAGTGCCCCTTGTGGTCTACTTTTGAACTCATTTTCAATCTGACCCATTTGCAATTCAAGGTTGTGGATGGATGTAGCCTGACTTTGAAGCACCGTCTCATTTTTCTCTATATATTGCTTCAATAGGCCTTCTAGGGAAGAAGATTGTGGTGGTTGTTGTGAGCTACTTTCTTGGTTGCTCTGTTGACCGTTGCTGCATTGAAAGAATCCTGGTGGCCCTTCTTTTTGTGCCATAAATTGAAAGTATTATTGTGGATTCTTCCAAGCAAAGTTTGGGTGGTTTTTTCACCCGGAGTTTTAAGTGTTGGAAAAAGGGTTGTTCTTTACAAAATATACAGACTGTGGGTTTCGTGGACAATCTTCCATCGCATGCCCATCATCGCAAGTCGCACATCTAGCGATGTTTTGACTTATTGCGTTGATTTTGCCCACCTTGCGGTGTTGGGCTGCTGATCGTCATTCCTTAAATCAAATTCATCATTACGGTCATTTAATTTTGTAGTGAAACAATAGCACCGTTATTTGCATCAGAATCTTTGAGTCTTAATCTCTGGTCGCTCTCCCTTCAGTCTTCATGATTCTTGGAGATGCAATCTAGGATATTCTTTGCCTCATCATAAGTCTTGTCAAGCAGACCACCAGCTGCTACCGCATTGGCAGCGGTCTACGAAGCAGGATTCAAACCGTGGTAGAAAATTTTCATCTAAAGACAGTCTGGCAGCCCATTATGCGGACAATCTCGGACCAACCTTTTAAACCTCACCCAGGCATCACTGAGCTATTTGTCCATGTCTTGTTCAAAATTAGTAATAAGCTTTCTTCGTCTCGCGTTCTCTGTAGGTGGGAAATACTTCTTCATAAACTTCTCCATCACCTATTCCCAAGAAGTGATCTCTCCTGGTTCGAGCGAATAAGCCCATTTCCTAGCTGATCATAGAGAGAAAATGGAAACAACATTAGTCGAACCTCCTCAACAGAGATATTCAGGAACACAAAAGTATTGCAGATTTCAATAAAACTTCGGAGGTGGGCATGCGGATCCTCGCCACGCCTTCCTCCAAATTGACCTGCAGCCTAGATCATCTGCAGCATCACCGGTTTCATTTCAAATCTAATTCTGTCTAAGGCAGACCTCATGATTCCCGGAGAGAAATCATAGAGGTTTGGCGATGCATAGTCCCTAATGGGCCTATTGCGATCGTTGGCCAACAAAATTGAATTTGCAATGACATTGTTGTTGTTTGGTACGTCATTCCTAGGCTACTCCACCATCTTTTCTTTATCGGATTGTGGTTGTTGTTAGCTGTTCCAGTCTTCTTCGAAATGTTCTCTCAATCTCCGGGTCGTAGTTCGCTAGAGATTGAGAGTTCTGCAAAGAATTCACAAAATTTACTATTAACAACTATTTTGGCAAAGTCCTCGGCAATTGCGCCAAAAACTTGATGCGTTATTTTATTGAATGGAAATATGGATGAAATGCGTTGATGGGTTTGCGTTGTGCACTCAAGTTTCCCCAGCAAAATTCAAGTGTAAATTCCCCTGAGTTTTCTAGTAAGTCCAGGGTCGATCACAGGGACTTATGAAAATAGTTTGCGTTGATAATTTTCTTATGAAAATTTTGCGGTAACTGGGTAAATAAATAAGGTGGTTGGTTTGTTGTTGTGTTGATAAAAAGAAATAAAATAAATGCGGCGGATCTGAGAAACAAAGTTGCATTGATAGATGCAATGAGTATGCGATGAATGGGTTGAGAAGATCTTTAGCTAGCGTTACTTGGGAATGCGTTAGACTATGTGACCATGTTACTACCATGCACAACATGTCATTTTCCAATGTAAATGCGATGCTCCTAAATTTAGGACGCAAGTGTTGCATGCAAAATGTTCATAGAGCTTATTCCTAAGTCTCTACTCTTATTCTATGCGTGAAAGCAAGGTGACCACATACAATCATATCTTATTAGTAAGATGCATGCGATGTGTTGATAACAAATAGTGCTCATCCCTAAGCGCCCATCTCTCGTTTATGCATTCTAATCTAGTTCTTCCAAACATAGATTCTGACTTAACCTTCCCTAGTCTAGATCCTGTCCTTAGACTACCCTCCCTAGTATCTCTAATAGACAAATGAAGCATACATAAATAAGATAATCACAAAGAATGAAGATTCCCTCGTTGTGCTAGCTAAACGCTTCTCAACTCATTCAACTAATTTAGCTACTCATGCGTGAATCACAGAAAGTGAACAGATATAGAGAAATAAATTCCATTCTTATATATAAGTTAAGTACAAAATGCTAATGAAACTTAAGGTAGAGAGCCTGGTAGCAATTCCTTGCTGACCGAGGCTTTTTACACTTGAATCTCTATTCTGAACTAAGATATTCCCGCTTCCGCAGGAGTCGGTCCTCTCTCCGTCTTAGTAGCTTCCGGTGCTCTCCCAAGCTTGTGGGAACGATCTACCGGCACAACTTCTTCCTCGCGTCTGCCTTAACGAGTAGATTCCCTCGTTGTACTAGCTAAATGCTTCTCAACCCATTCAACTAATTTAGCTACTAGTGCGTGAATCACAGAGAGGGAACAGATATAGAGAAAGAAATTCCATTCTTATATATAAGTTAAGTACAAAATGCTAATGGAAGTTAAGGTAGAGAGCCTGGTAGCAATTTCTTGCTAACCGAGGCTTTTTACACTAAAATCTCTATTCTAAACTAAAGATATTCCCGCTTCTGCAGGAGTCAGCCCTCTCTCCATCTTAGTAGCTTCCGGTGCTCTCTCAAGTTTACCGAAATGATTTACCGGCACAACTTCTTCCTCACGTCCACCTTAAAAAGGTGAAAGAAAACTATGGACAGAGGCGTGAATTAAAAATAGTGAACTAATCAACTGCTTAACCCCTTCTCTGAAGAATGCACTTGGTATTTATAGGGTATCGAAAGGTGAAAAGCGGCTTCTCTTTCCTAGTTGTACAGATGGGACAACTTTAATTCCTGACTGATGCGCCGGATAATTGTCATCGATAAAGCTGGATGTACTTTGTGACCGTTATCGGCTGTCAACTTTATTTAGATCTGACTGCTATCAGCTTTCTGTCCCATCGATCTTAATTGTCCTTTCGTCTGGATGCATCCACCATGTTGCGGTGATTCTTCTTGGGTGAATATTTGCGAGTGCGATCAATGCAAAGTCTTGTAGTGAAGTTGCGCTCGATCGATGAATTCTTATGATCGCAATTTCTACAATGCGTTAACGCATATTCTGCATAAAAAAAAATACAAAAATCAATAGTTCCAATGCGCTGACGCATGCGACCACAATATTATAGATTTTATACTTAATTGACACAATTTTATTATTTTTCATCAACGCAATCCAACATTGTTTAATAACTTAGCACTATGATAACGTGCATTTATGCCCGTTATCAGTAGGTGACCTACGTACAGGTGGGGTAGGTGACCTACGTACAGTTGGGATGGGGGATATAGTGGCATCCTGGCCTGTCTGTGGAGTGGGAGACCTCGTGGCATCGTGGAACCTTTCATCGACTATAATAGAGACAAAATAGTTGACAATTGGCCTTTCATGTCTCTCACATCCGTCTCTAGGTTCGATACACGGGCATCCAAGCTCGATATTAAGCTGTCGATGCTCCGCAGGTAGGCATATACATCAGGTTCAATATTGGCTTCCTCCTTGTGGCCCGAATCCTCCAAGATAGAACACTCCTCCTCAAACTCAGGACGTACGTCACCAACCACCAGCACATTATGAAACATATCCTCATTGGGAGTGTAAGTAGGCTGGTGGATGTTTTGGTCCCCATCAGATTCTTCATCTCTCGCTCCACCTTTTGAATTACCCTTCTGTTCTCCTTCCCCACCTTCTGAACCATTATTATCTGAACCACCGTCACTATTTGGACTACTAGAGCTCTATGAACTCTCGGTGTCAGAGTGTGCTTGTCTTACCGTCCGTCTATCAATTGGGGCGTCTCGAAACTCCTTTTCAGCCGCGGACATGACAAGATCCTCTTTGACTTTTGTCTGCATTAAGGAATCTAGTAAGATGGTTAGTGTACATTTAATTACCGAATAAACATACTGTGGCTACATAGATTACACTTATATTTTCAGACTAAAAAATGTCTCTCTCGAGTGTTTTGAATGACACCGAGTGGGAGCATGACCACTGTAATATACGAGGAATCGCTACCTTTCTCTTTCGAGTGGCAACGTTTCCTGCTATTGACGAAAGGATCTCGTACGTTCACACCTAAATCCAAACAACTCAAATTTATAACTATGTTAGTTTTAAACCAAAGATAAAGTTAGGTTAAGGAACATCTACCTGGAATGCTTGGGGAAATCCAGGAGCGAGTACTTCACAACATAATTTTTATTTCCCCCCACCTTCTCCTTGTATAGACCAACCTTGTCTTTAAGTGCGGTCTTCAGGGAGTCAATTGTCCTTTGACAAATGATTGTACCCCAATCAAGAGAGCTGTAGTAGTCTATGTCCTCAACATCGTCAAATAGGGTACGATCCACAACATTCTTTTGCTTGTTTTTACTCATCATTGCAACCTATGTATAGTATACTAGGGTAATTTTCACTGCATCATCATCATTTTCAAATACCAATTCTTTGTATTCTTCTTCAAACAAATGCAAGTGGAATGCGTCTAAGGCCAACCGACTACCAAAGTACTTGATAAAAAGTTCGCGTGAGGACTCCTCACTCCATCTAACTCGCATAGGAGACTGCCACAAACCAGTGATCAACAAAAAATCATCCTTCGAAAATGTGACGACCTTTCCTCTAACAAAGAAACTGATTGAATCCATTCCTGAGTTCTTCACTTTCCTCAATAACATATGGTGGATTAGAGGGCTGTTGAATACAAGTTCAATGTCTAGGAATCGACCAAAAACTGTTCTTTTAAACATCTCTAACTGCCTTTCGGTGAGCTTCTGCTTTACAATCTTGTTGGCATTGGCAACATGGGCCAGGCAAGTTACTTTCCCGAGAAACCTATCAACTTCACGAATTTTCAAAGATTTCGACATCTTAAATTATTTCTCCATTGTTCAATGAACATTCAATTTATCAGTTAACAGGTCCGTACTAAAGAATCACTAACAAAATATACTGTAAAAGTCTCGCTATCTCTCACTAATCTCGCAAATCTCGCTCTAGCACATCTAGCTCTCGCAAAACTCGTCCACTAACTTGTCATCTAACTATATCTTCTTCATCTTTAACCAATGCAGAACACATCGAAACCCAAAATAAAAGACCGATCAAACGAGACCAACCTAAACAGACGCAACACAACATGGAAGACAAAAATTAAATTCACTAACCCAGTAGAGAACTTCGATTACGACAGTGATGGTTTTGCAGAGCGAGATGAACGACACTTGCACGTACAACAATTTGTTTTCTCTAATTTTGAACGGAGTGGGACAACCGTTGAGTTTGAGCGCTATAGACTAAAGGGACATTTTTGTAATCTCATTCCGTGATGACGTAAGCAGAGGGTCAATTGACATTATTTTTTAAAAATTGGTCATTTGACATTTTGGACCCTAAAATTGGGTCATCCGTACAATTTTTCCTTTTTTTTGTTCTTTCTGGAACTCTGATTTATGGGTTTTTATTTTTTCTTTTCCTGGTTTGAATTTGGTTTTGTTAATAGGATTTGATTGGAGAGAAGGTACGCAGAAAGAGGGTTCCTCGGTGTTAACTGGTTCACCGATTTTTACATTTTGTATTTATTGGTACGTTCTCTCTTTCTCTCTTGGGATGGCTAGATGGGGTGAGTATTTTGTGATGTTGATTAAAATGATTCTCTAACTGGGGTCGTTGATTTTTGGGATTATGTTTGATTTATTGCTTGCGTTTTGTAGTTCTTTTTTATCAGTGACAACCCTTTTATTTAGGTGATTGAATTTGGAGTTAACACTTAACAGAAAAGCCTTTTGATTTATCTCATTTCTGGGTACTCTACAACAAATCTTTCCTTTTTGGTTTTTTCATTCTTAGTCTCTGATTGCCACTTTGATTGCTTAATAGGCTGATAGACCACCTGTTATATTCACATATGCAAGGAAGAGTACCAAAGGCAAAGGAAAGGAGTTGGTTATGCAAGAAGATGCTTCCTCCGGTGGCACCATGTAATTAATAATAGATTGGATATGGAAGTTAAGTAGTTATTAGTAATTGGATAAGGAAGTTATCAGTGAGTTATCTCGAGTTACTTTTATGTAGTTATTTCTGTATTTGTATAAGTAATTATAAATAATTGGTTCCTTTTTTGTAGTTAATCCGGGAAAAATGTTACCAGACTAAGCATGTCGAACACAAAGGAGAAGTACCCTTTATTATAGTCAATACCAAAGTCAAATATCAATACTTTGTGTTTCTTTCTTCTGGATTCTCCTAAGTTTTGTCTTGGAATGCAAATGAATTTGGTGACTGAAACTGACAAAGCTTCTTTATGGGGTCTAATTTATCTATATGCTTTGTGGTTATCCAATCTCATTTATTGTTTATAAAGTTTCGATAACATTTTAATTTTTTGTCAGATTTTCTTTTGTTTGTGTCTCAATTGGTTTAACTATACCGGCAAAGTTCCAACAATTGGTGTTATATTCAATCTAACCATTGAATATAAAGGGGTCGTAGAAGTTTTCTTCTATTTCATGTCTTTTAGATGGTACTTGCTCTATCTCTACAAGGAAAGTAAGGCAGCAAACTAAAGGTAATTTTTGCTTCAACGATTTCAACATTTACTCTGATTGATTCTTTGATGTTTTTGAGTTTATAAACTAAGGACTTTGCTTCTTAAATTTTAATCACATCCTTCGTTCAGTTGCTTGGGTTTATTATGCGTTGAGGTGAATCAAAAAGCTCCAGCTCCTGTCAAAGACAAATCATACAAGTAGAAACTGAGCACTCTTGTTATTTCTGTTTTCTGTAATAAACTGATATAAATGGAACAAAACCTCTATGATAAATAGTATGTAACAGAAAATACACTTAGAAGATAAAAAGTTTTGAGGGGGAGTTTGAGCGTTAATACTCATCTTTTGTGGAATCTAAAACCGTAATCTTGAAGGATGAATAACAGGCTTGAAGATCGTTTCTAGAGTGGATGTAGGTGAGGAATCACCAGACACTATACCTCCTTGAGTTTTCTTCCTCTTCTCTTTTCATTTATGAGATTGCATGTTGTTTTACCCATGATTGAAGTCAAGAATCTGAATTCAAACTCATAACCCTAAAAAGAAAGAAACGAAGAACAAAGAGCAATAGAGAGAGAGATCTGAAAAGAGGTATATCAAAAAGCTGTCACTTGATCCGAGAAGAAAGATAAACTGAAAGAAAATAATTACCATCTGACAAGAAAACGTGACAGCTCATCCATCATACAATTGGCATCTATTTTTTTCTTTTCTTAGATCAATCCATTAGAAGAGCTTTGGGCCTTACAGCATTTGATCCAAAAGCCCATTAACATTGTAAAAGTACAATGACCAAAATTGGACAATTTAAAGTAGAAGATGTAAAATTAAACCAACTTTAAAGTATATAAACCAAAATGATATTTTAACCTAAGATTAATCTCTTTTTCTTATATGTCCATGGGTCAAATATTGATTGGGCTATGTAGCTTTAATGTAGCTTTTATTTCACTCTTGCCTGATATAAACACTTTCTCATCTAACATTCATATATTTAGTGAAATTTGCAATCCTTAGTTTAGATGGTATCCTTCTAAGGTATATGTCGTAGATTGTGAAGTTATGTAGTTTATGAAATGGTCTCTGGATGTTTAAGTAGGTTGTACTCTTGGGCCTTGGCAACATGACATTGATGCTCTTAATATATATCTTAACTACATGATTTTTGTTTTTAAACTTTCATCTGAGTTTTTGAATTCTTCTTCCTACAGGTACTTAATATTCCAACAAAAATTAGCAAAGAGTACTGTTGAAATTATCACTCCTGTAGGCTTTGTAGGATTTTATGAAATAGAGATCATTGCGGATGTGGGCTTTGTTTTGTTCTGTATCCTAAATTCATAGGATGGGTATTTCTAGACGTTGCAATGAAAGAGTATGGTCAAAATGGCAGCATGCTTTTGTCTTGTTCTGTTTGTGTAGTATGGCATTTTCTTGTAGCCGTTAGGATGAAAAATTAGCACTACTAGTTTTCATCGACTGATTGTCATAATTTAAGTCATTAAATGTTGATCCGAGGAGGATTCTGATCGATTCCTCTTGTATTTGAATTCATTTATATGATGGATTAATGGATTTGATCAATGTGTAATAAATTAAAAGTTGATTTCTCTGGTTTTCATTGATTGTGTATTGTAATTTAAATCATTGAATGTTGTTTCAAAGAGGATTCTGATTAATTGATTTTGTGTTTGAATTCATGTGATAAGATTAATGGATCTCATCAATGTGTAATAAATTAAAGGTTGATTTTCAAGAGGATTTCTAGTTGATTTTCTTATCATGGATTCTTAATTGCAGTTCAAGTCTGAGGAGATCGCTAGTATAATGAAGGATTTTGATGAACCTCATCTTGCACCTATTGGATTACACTTAGGAATAAAGTATGTGGTAATCTAAAGAGAGCATGGATGGTCATCTGTGGAAAGAAGGTGATGTAAAATGGAAACATCATGAGAGAAATCTGCACGTTTTTGGATTAGTATTTTTTCATAAGCTTAATCGTGGAGATCTATAATTCATGTGAATTTTATGCCGAAATTGAAAGGTTTTCACATTTGTGATATATCTTAGTTTCGTGTAAATTTATTATCTTCTATCATTGACTTGTTGTACATTACTTCATCCTTTGAATGTCAGATCAAGTTTTAGACAATACCACACTTGGTGTTATTTTTCTCTTTTCCTCCAGAAAACTTGCATGCAGAGGTTTCTACTCTACCCCATTTCTAATTTGATTCTTATAGACGATAAATTTAGGGTTATGTATTTGTTGGTTTGAGTTATTGGGTGCTTTGAACTATTTATTTAGTCTGAAGTTCTGATTTATTGGGTGAAGATTAGTAAGTTTTTGGACTGTCATTTACCGTTTCTTATTTTTCTTTGGATGCGGGACACATCTTGTAAATTGAAGTGTTGGGTCTTTTTTAGTTGTTTCTACTCTAATCCCTTGTTACTTTTTCCTGTAGAAAAATGATTGAATGATTTTGAGTTGGTTTTTGTTGAAGCTTATTTTGGAGGTTTATTATAGGAGTGGTAAAAGATCAAGTGCTTAGCTAGGCTTTTGGATGTGAGGTTTAGTATTGTTGGAGGTTTAGTACAAGAGGAGTAAAAGAACTTGGAAATATGCATTTTCCCTTGAAACATCCTATTGCATATTCTCCTCCACCTTTTTATTTTATTTTATTTATTTTTATTTTTTAGTTTGTTTTGATCTTATACTTGGAATTTAGATTAGGGATTTATCCCTACATTTCGTGTAGGAACATGTAAGAGACCTAGTTAGAGATATAATAGAGTTATTAGTAGAATATTAGCATGGTTAATAGAATGACAAATTAGTAAATAGTTAATAGGTTGGTTAAGTCTTTTGGTTATAAATAGAGGAAGTGGGGTGGGAATATGGAGAATTTTATGTGAAGATTTCCTAATTGGGAATTTGGGAGAGTCTAGCCCTCTCGAAAGGCTAGGGCTTATCTTGTTACTTTGCTTATGAGTTATAGCATAATTCTATACATTTTCATATATTTCTATAATTGAATTGTCCTTGAGAATTTTATGTGAAGATTTCCTAATTGGGCATATCTCTATAGATTCAGATACAATGTATGATAGGCTACAGGAGGTGTTCGAGATCATGGAATCAATGCAACAAACATTGAAGGATTACCTGCAAGGATGTGAAGACAGAGAGAGAGAAAGAAGACTAGCAACCATCAAAGAAAAGAAGGAAAACATTTTTCGAAAATTATCCAGACGAGTTCGAAAAGTGGCTGGAAGAGAATATCCTACCCTAGGGCACTTCCAGAAAAATGAGGGGAAACGGATTGATTAGGCCAAGAAAAGGAAGGAGAAGCCCTCAATGAAAACTAGGGTAGAACAAGAATGGCGTGAAAAAAAGAACATCACGACAAACCTGTGTTCAGAGAGGCGAAGGAGTGTGCGGAAGAAGAAACGTGAGAAAATGAGATATCCGGCGAGCAAATGACCGGAAAACCGAGGACGTAGGCAGAAGAAAAAGCGGCGACGACCGAAGGGCTCCCTAACGATTGCACAAGTCGAAGATAGTGGGGGAACGACGAGATCAGAGGCGTTGAACATCAAAGACAAGGTCAAGCTATGGTGGTCGGATAAGGAGACATATAACAGGGGAGGCCGATGGCGAGAGGAAAAGGTTAGGATGCTTTACGGCGGAGTTGAACGACCATCTGAACTACCGGACATCGATGGTTATTAGCGTATGATAGAATGGTTGAGACGGCGTTGCTTGAGACGACAGAAGGAGGCATGCAGTTAAAGATGAAGAAGACGGCCATAATGGAGGAAGGTAGGGATAAAATTCATGAAAAAAAAAACAATGACGTGACAAAAGATGGTAGGAAAGTGGGAATTTGAGGCAAAATTAACTAACCTTAATTACGTGGATAGGGCTGCAATTTTTCGAATGGGCTTGAGTTTATTTCAAATACAATTGAGGCCCGTTATTTTGGTCCGATCTCAACTGAGGAAGTAGAATTTAAATTGAGGAACCAAGAGAGAAGAGAATCGTATGGGGAGCCATTGAAGGGACACAGTGATAGCAGGATTCTAGGCTTAATAATGGGCTGGTCTGGCTTGGGCTATTTATCTGTTTACTATGACCACATATATTGTGAGAAAAAGAAAGGTGAATCGAACATAGAGGAATCAGAGGAGAATATTCATGAAGAAGATGGAGAGAAGCGGTAAGGACTTGGTGGAATTCGAAACACCGATCTAAGTTTTGTGTGCTAGTGAGCTTTAAGTCCTTAAACCACAAAAGAAAACGCATAAATAGGGGAGTCAAGGAACAAAAAGGTTGGCCAAAGGTAAGAAAAAGGAGGCGACGGCGGCAAAAACGATACCGACGGTGGAAATTTCACAAGAAAGAAGAAGAAGAAGTTGAAGGGAAAAATGAAAAAAAAAAAAAAACAACGCTCAACGAAAAGCTTAGCCAGTGACAAAGAATCGTATGGCCTAGGACAATGAAGAAGTTGTTGAAAGAAGCTACAGAGGACGATGGGTGGAGGTGTGGAGGAAGACACCGGCAATTACTTGGGCGTCGTGACGTGACCGGCGGTAGAGGAAACGTTGAGAGGAAGAAAAAGAAACGAGGGAGAAAAGAAAGTATACCAGCAGCCTTGTTGTGGGAAAATGGAAATGGAGGCGAAGGTAGAAATAAGTCGCGACGGTGGAAAGAGACAGATTCAGTCATCGGCGACTAGAGGAAGATGAAGATTTTGCATACCTTGTTAATGGCAAGGGATAGTGGACGATAATGGAGGGAGATAATAACTTAAAAAAGTTGCAATTTTCGTGAAGAGGAAGGCAAAATATTCTCTACCCACGTAAGTGCCAGGTGGTGGGACCAGGAATTAGAAAAAGTTAATATGGTAATTCTTAGTTATTTAATGGGCTGTATTTGCATAAAAGGCCCAAATTGTCTTAAAGGAACTTGGTTCATATGGAGAAGTTGGGGCCTAGATTTTGTGGAAAGGTTGGGGTTGCATTAAATGGTTGGAAAAACAAATTGAGGCCCATTTGTTAAAGTGGCAGAAAAGGTACTTGAATATGGGCTGGAACTATCTAAAGCGCATTGGGATTTTGGAGGTAGATGATGTATGGGCGAGGAAGTTGGAATGGGGTTTAGAGCAGCAAGTGGATTATGAGCCTAGCCCATTTGGGAAGATCTTCAAATTGAAACACACCTATAAATGGTGTGGAGATGGGCCCGTAGAAAAAGATAGCCATGAACCGGTTGTTGGAAAATCGTTACAGAAGAAAATTGGGTTAGTTTATGGGCTAAATCTAAGTGAAATTATTGAAACCCAATTGCTGCCCAAAAAACTGGAAAATGAAAAAAGAAAAAGAAAAAAAAATAGGGGTAATAAGGCGGAATGCAGAATGCGAGCAGCATCGAAGACACGAACAAGGCAGAAAGTATTGCAAAGGAGTTATCAGGACAACAAAAAAAAAATCGTCCAATCCCAAATGAAGTGCCTATAGGTGAGGTCAGCCGTTGAAGGATGTGCACCAAACAGATTGAGATGATAGTTGGGTTAGAGTTGCATGAAGAAGCCCAATTTTCTTATTTCTACAAGTCTGCAAGGGATTTTAAAGTAAACTTTTGTGTAGTCTGTTTTGGCATGAGGTGATGGATAATTTTTTGATATAAGGTTTTTAATGGGATTATCCAACCCATACCTTGAGGACAATGTGTGTTTTTAAGGGGTAAGTAGTGTAAGAGACCTAGTTAGAGATATAATAGAGTTATTAATAGAATATTAGTATGGTTAATAAAATGGCAAATTAGTAAATAGTTAATAGATTGGTTAGGTCTTTTGGTTATAAATAGAGGAAGTGAGATGGGAATAAGGGTATGAAGAATTTTATGTGAAAATTTCCTAATTGGAAATTTGGGAGAGTCTAGCCCTCTCGAAAGGCTAGGGTTTATCTTGTTACTTTGCTTATGAGTTATAGCATAATTCAATACATTTTCCTATATTTCTATAATTGAATTGTCCTTGAGTTTGTTCTGTATTCTTAAGTATTGTTCTTGTTAGGAGAGGGTCCTAACAGAACACTTGCATAATTGGTGCATTTTTCTAGAAACAAGAAAATGTCGAATAATGATGAAGTTCAGTTTTCCGTAAAAGCTAGTGGAAGAGTGATTTCCTTCATGGTATTTACACTTGCACGTGATCTATTTTCATCACAAACTTGTTTTTATCATGGAAACCTATAAAAGTAGATTTACATTTATATTTTAACAAATTATGTTCATTCAAACATATGAATAATTGTTTTCAACTTCTTCACATGTAGTGTCCCCGCCTATTAGATTTGGTAGGATGCGGGTACTATGTACAAAAGTATATACACACAATAGTGCATAATCCTACTACTCCCATTACTAACCTCGTATGTAAATTATTTATTTTTTATATACTAGCTTTAATTTAATAAATGAGGTAAACTTATGTTGAGTTTATTTTTTTATTTTTTATTTTTTTTTATTTTTATTTTTTATTTTTTTGCCTTTTGTAGTTCAATACAAAAAGTGCATATACCCAAGGAGAGATTGACCTAATTCGAACACAATAGTCAAGTTTTGTTGGTCGATTTGTTTAAGGATGTACTTACTGTTCTTTTTTTTTTTTTTTTTTTTTTTGTCTCAATAGAATGTAAATCCTAGCTTAGACTGAATCTTGATGAGTTTTCAGTAAAATATGCAAGTTTAGAATGAATCTGAAGTACTAATCGTTGGAATTATTATCTAACCATCATCTTTTTATTGGAAGATTTATGTATAATTTTTTTGTTTATAGGTATTTAGTATAAGTACTCATGGAAATACTAATTGATATTTGTAAAAGGGAGAAATGATTGTTAATATATATTACAGAAGTGTTTGATATTTAGGCGGGTGGTTCCGTATAAGTGTTAAATATGATCATTTTAATTATTGTTCTATGGAAGTGTGTTATCAATATACAAATGTTGGTTAGTGTGTTTGTTCATATTTGATAAGTACTTATGAAATGGATTGGAAGTACTACTTGTTGTTTGTTGATAAATTATTAGAGAAGTGTGCTACATTGCATGTAACTTTGCATTTAGTTTTGTGGTAGAGTATATTGTTGTGTCTATTGTTATATTTTAGGTTTGGGTTATGTGTATTTATAGGTGGAAGAGAAATATTATTGGCTTTCCATGTAGAATATAACAAACATGCATTACAATAAACAATTTTTTATATATTTTTTAATAAAATAAGATGACGGACATTTTCTGACCCAACACAAGACATATAATGTTGATTTTTAACTTTTTGACCGATATTAAAAATGGATTGGATAATTTAAAAAATGAGACATAAAAAAGGGACAATTATTGAAAAAATTTGGTAAAAAAACCGACATTTAAAATGACATACAATGTCAATTTTAAACCGACATTGAAGATGGTGTACAATGTCGATTTTCAACCGATATTAAGGATAATTGGTACTGAAATTTTGGTCAGTTATAATGTCGGTTTAAAACCGACATTAAAGACCTTTTATAACACGATCTTCACTATCGGTTTTCAACCGACTTTAAAACCTTTAACGTTAGTTTTAAACCGACATTCAAGTCCAAATTCTTGTAGTGAAAAATACCTCTACATCTTCAAAAGTTGCATCAGTGCCCTTTATCTTAAAGAAAACAAAAAATTTAGAACCCCCCTTACGGTTTATTTACACCATCAACTTCCTTATTCTATTTCCTCTTTATTTCCTACTTCAATCTATGACCCAACGCTTCTCTATTTTCTCTAGCTTTCTTCTCCTCTTACTATGTTCTTGTTAACCATTTAACTTTTGTTGTCTTATTAAAAAATTACCCCATCCGGCTAAGGTATATAGAATATAATAAAAAGAAAGAGAGTAATGAAAAAGTACCAAGAGAATCCTAGGATTTATATGGTTTTAACAAGGTTGTACGATAGGAGTTGAGTGTGGCAATTAGTATATATTGACAACAAGGGTATTTTAGAATTTTTAATATATAATAACAATTAGTATATTAATATATTAATGGTTTGTGTTCGTATACTAACAACAAGGGTATTTTAGAATATTTTTTTTTAAAAAAATTAAGGGTATGTTTGAAAACTTTTGAAAGTTTAGGATATCTTTTAAACAGAACACTAACAGTTTTCATCTAAAACTAATGGTAAGGTAATTTTAAACTTTACGTAAAAATTTAAGGGTATTTTGAAATTTTTGAAAGTTCAAGGGTATAATTTTTACACAAAGTATAAAGTTTGGGGTATTTTGTGTACTCTAGCCTATATAAATATGTGTTTGTCCTAATTACATTCGTAGTAAACCTTGTATATATTTGGAATAACATTTTATATATTTGAAATAAATCTCCTATATATATAAAAACAAAATAGAGATGAAAACAAAAGATTGTAATCATAATTCTGCATTAAATGCAATCTATCGAAAATTGGAGATCATGAATTTCAAGTCAAATTTGAAATCGGTAAAAAATGAATTAATTGATTAGACAAATTTTTGGAAAAAATATCCTTCAAAAATAAAAATTCCTGAAATCAAAGGGAATGATACATGAGCTAAATTTAATAGCCAGTTTGAAAAGTCAAAAATTGGATCGATGAGAATGAAAAGCAAAATAGTAGCATAAGTTTTCAAAAAATAAAATGAAGAGGTTAATTTTGTCCAAAATTTTAGGTAAAATCCCTTAATCAAATCATTCAAATTTTAGGATATTTATGAAATAAGTATGGAGGAGATTTTAACCACATGAAAATCTCAAAGAAAGAATGTGATGTGAAATTAATAACAATCCATTTTAATTAATTACTATGACATGAAAAATGAATTATACATAAAAACATGTCAATTCAAACCAAAAGCTTAAGTTGATGGATGGAGATAAATTTAATAATATATCATCTAATAAATAACTAAGGTGAAAGATAACGATGAGAAGGGTGGACGATAACAAGAGCAGATCATAAGGGTTTATTTATCGGAGCATTGTCATCTTACTTATTTACTCTTTGCTGACAACATTCAAATCTTCATGGAAGATAACGATGAGTATTATATGAATGTTTTGAACATTATTAAGACATTTCAATTGGCAACGGGCCTTTCAATTTAGAAAAATCTACAACATCGGCCATTATTGTGAATAGATATCGTGCTGAAATTGTGGCGAAAAGATGGGGTATAAAGCACCAATTCTTACCGATCAATTATTTATGGAGCACCGTAGGGTGGTAAGCCACAAACTACTTCCTTTTGGGATAATATGTCTGAAAAAATTCAAAAGAAGATGAGTAATTGTTAATATTCTTATATATCCAAAGGGGTAGACTCACCCTCGTACAATCTACACTTACAAGTCTACCGACATACATGCTATCTGTTTTCAAAACTCCTAAATATGTATACAAAAATATTGAGAAACATTGGAGAAAATTTCTTGGAAGATTAACAATGGAAAAAATACATCTTTTTGGAAAGGTTGCTGGAACATTAAATTTCCTTTGTCTAAGGCTCTGTCCCGGCTTTTTTCTCTATCTAGAATCCCAAATATCTCTATTAAGGAGGCGTGGAATGAAGAGATCATGGATTGGGATTTTCAACCTAGAAGACTGCTTTGGGAGAGTGAGATTAAGCAGTGGAACAATTTAAATATACACCTAAATGCTCATTGTGCTAAAAATGGATTGGATAGGCCCATATGGAAGTTAAGCAACAATGGTGTCTTCAAGGTATCAACTATCAAGGAGGCTATGTCCACACAAAACAACAAAAAAACAACTCTCTGATGTGCTCAAACATGTATAAGAATTTTTGGAAGGCCAACATTTCCAAAAAAATGTAAGTTTTTCATTTGGACTCTCCCATCAAAGAATAGACACTGAAAGTGTTGCATAAAAAATAAACTTCCAAAGCATGTGTTTAATCCAAATTGGTGTCCTGAAACCATGGAGCACATCTTTATTCATTGCAATTTGGCTTCTACCCTCTGGACATTGATGAATAATCTGTTGGGTTGCTACAAAAATTATAACTCTATCCAGAGCCATGTGAAGGCCTCTGTACGATCAGAAAGGATTCCAGAAAAGGGATCATCTTCTTTAACACAGCAACGATGGTCTTATTGAGTATTTGGAATGAGCGAAACATTTGCACTTTCAAAGACTTTAACGAAAGCACCACTAGCCTTTGGAAGATGTCTACTACTCTCCATTGGATTGCTCGTCTCATAGAAACGAGCTCTTCAAAGATTATTGACCTTCAACCATTACCTAAATCTTCAGACTTTTTTTGTAACTTTTGATTTTTGCTATGTCGCCCCTGCTTATCTCTAGCCCTCCTTGAACTTCTTGTTTTCCCTCCTTTGTGTGATATATCTTTGATTGGGAGATGATGAGGGTGCTAAAAATGTTTCCATCTAGTAGAGATATTTCTTGATGCACCTACTGACCCATGGTATCCTTTTCTAAATAACAAATAACTATCAAATAACTATGGTGAATTGGTTTAAATCTCTATGACTAATCTTTTTCCCCTTCTAAATTCCTGTTATTAGTGTTAGTCAGGCAAAGAAAAAAAAAATTAAATTTAGGTTATAGTCAAATCTTAGACAAAATTAGTTTTTAAAATTATGCATTATATTTGGTTATTGATTCGATATGAAATATATTTAGTTCACCTTTTTATCTATGAGTACAGGAGTTCACATTATAAAAAAATAACTAGAAAATCTCAAGAGGGGAGTGGGATGAACATACTTTTCATGGGATATATTCTAGCTTTAGAATTTTAGGACAGGTTTGAATTCCACCTTTTAAAAAAGTGGATAATTAGAGCAAGTTTGAAAGTGATTTTAAAATGGTTAAAATTATTGTTATTTTTAAAATTATGAAAAATGATTCAAATCCAATTTTATTGAAATGAAAATTACATTTAACAGTGAACAATTAAATATTCAATTAATTTTTGAGGGATTAAAGACGTGTTTTAGAGTTGATTTTGAGGTTGACAAAAGAATCACTCTCAAGCCTACAATTTATATTCAAGTACGTGATAAACGTTCACGTTGGAAGATACTCTTGTCATTCTGATCCACCTCAAACAAAGTTTGAGAAGAAGGATTCTATCAACAAATCTCATCTGTGTGAGCTCATGAATAACAGAATTTTCTAAAGGTAGAGAAACCAAACTCTCACCTATGGGAAGAGATTATCTATCTTGCTGCTAAACGGTGTGTGAAATCTCATCTTTTTTGTAATTATAATGTATCTACTATTTCGCTAAATTGGAAGGCATTTTTATGGCCTCTTTCTTTTATACTACTTGCTTCGATCGAGCTCTTCTCTAGATTGTCCCGTGTACCATTCACTTTTGATCAATATAGATCTCTTGGTTTTGAAATATGATAATGGTGCTATAGATGTATGAATCTAGTTAAGATATCTTGATGCATTTGTACTAATCCACCGACTCCTAGTATTCCTTTAAAGTAAAAAAAAAAAAGAGAAGTATGTGAGAAACGTAACTTATATAAAAGAGTAACGTAGCACTTACACACAAACAAACAAATAAATAAATAATTCAAAAAAGAAATATGGAGAATTTGTCACATGGAAAATTATGATTGGAAATTTTGGTGGCTCAGGATGCAAAAAGATAGGTGCTGCTTGCGATGCTTTAGTTCCTGTACTCTCAAATATCCAATTTTAGTCTATGTACTTTTAATTAATCTTAAATTTAGCCTCTCATGAAGCATTTAAAGTGAGGGAATTGAGATGAGAATGGGTAAGAGATACACATTTTCTTGTTTGGTACAAGTTTTGAAGCTTTATACCATGGATGATACACATCCAAAAGTGTGGATTTTTTTATGCCCATCTCTCCCTTTTTAATATATGAATGTATTTTTTAATTTATATTATTAAGATTAATTAATATATGAATATTAAATTTATGATTTAAAAATTTATATTAAATTTTAAATTTTAATATTTGAATTTAACTACTCCAGATTCATAAATTAATTAATTAGTTATATAATAAAGTAAAGAACTAATGCATTAATATTATTAATTTCTTAATAAAATATATATGTTGTTAATTAATTATCATTATGATTAATATTTTATGAGATTATTTTTTAATAATTATTATTAATATATCATTGATTAATTATAATTCATTGTTACAAAATATTCTCTTTATTTTTAAACTGATTTTGATTGTTTTATTAATTAATACATCATATTTATATAAATTCATCAAATTGATACATCAAATTATGTAATCAAGTAACTTTAGTTATAGATTTCTCATTTTACAAAAATTTGAAATTAATAATTTAATTAATATTATTATTTGATAGTTAAATAATTAATTTTGCTCAAAATTTTGAATTGAATTTATTGTTTACCAATTCATCTATCAAAATTATATAGAGGTGTGCATGATTAATTTTATAAATAAAATAAAAAGTTAATTTGTTACCTAATATTTTGATGACATTCCCATATACAATCAAATATAGTCATCATTGATTTACAACAATCTTATTTCAAGACTTCCTATTCTCAGGCATACTTAATTCCTAGACATATTTAAAATATTAAACCAAACAACCCATCAAAGTTAATTTTTTTATTGAAATTGGTTAATAATAAAAATAATGTTTATGCAAAGAAACACAATATGTGAATATGTTTTCAAAGTTTATAGTGAAAATGTTAATAAAAAATAAAAAGTTTCCATACCCCCTTGAGGCTTAACTCTTTCTCCTAGTAGGAGGCGTGAAGAGAGCAAATACTACCCTTTTGTGATACTTCCTATCCGCATTCACCTGCTTTACCCAAAAACTTTTAAAACTAAGTAACAACTTAACCAAAAATCTTATTCTATTACAACAAAGTTTAATGTCTATACAACTTATTTTACAAATTCCAAACTCCCAAAATCCTTTAAAAAAAACTAAGACCAAAATCAACCCTATAGAGTAGTTGACCTCGACTTCGTGTGGCACTCGGAACTCTTTCGCTACCCGCAAAAGGGGGAGAAGAGGAGGGAGGAACAAAAACAAAAAGAATGAGCTAAGAAGCCTAATGAGAGACATTTTAATATAAACTTAGGCTTTTCCTTTCAAACCATTTTTTAAAGAAAATTACCACAACAAAACAATTGAATACCCAAATTAATTCCAAAATATAAACATAGTGGAACAACCCTTGAAATCAATGTAAATGCAATGATCCAATATTTCCATTGTAAAATCCCCATAAATTCATCCCAAATTCCGAACAACAATCCTTGTACCCAATACAACTCGTGTCTTATGTACACATATTGACAACATCCCGTTAGATGTGTTCGAAACACAATAACACAAACAGGGTACATTATATAGTGGTTGAAATAAATTTTCATCAACCACAATAAATTATAGGTTCTACTACCAAATCCAGAGATTTTAATCCTAACCATTATTTCTATAGAAATTATATAGAGATAGTAAATAATTCTATTATAAAACTTACTTTCATGCAAACCACAGATAAAATATATTTATCTAAATCCAGAGTTCAACCACTAGAAATGTACATAAACTAATCATGGTAGGTTTTCAAACCATACTATACTAATATATTAATCAAAGTAATGAAAGTAAACTACTCACAATTCACCGGCAAGGATTTCTCGACCTCCAAGTCTTCCTAGACTCAACCCGGATCCCCAACTCCTCCAATTTTCAACTTTCCATAAATTATTCTAACATTAGCTTAGAAACCATATTTATTTTATTTAGAACTAAAATATCCTTAAAGTACCTCATTGGCTACAAACTTTACTCACCAACTGAAAATTAGTGATAAACTTGATGTTTGGCACCTAATAGGTAGCACTTATGGCCGAGCATGCGATTCGGCGGGCCGATGGGCGTGAGGTGCTGATTGCACGTATAGGACAGCAAGTGGGCAGGTCCATATGCAGGCAGCCTAATGGCATGCGACGGACAATGCACGCGAGGCAGGTTGCCTAAGTATAGGGCGCGCGACAAACACAGGTTAGGTGGGCATGTGGTACGTGATGCGTTAGGCGAGTTTGGATGATGCGTGCACAACGTGAGCAATGAGGCAGGGCTTGTGTCCAGGAATGGGCAAGGATACGCACACAGCAGTGTGCGTTGGGCAACCCCCCTCTGCATCAACCTGACCTTCACTTCTTATCAAAATTTCCCAACCCTCTCAGCCTCTAATCTTTATGGCAGTCTGGGGATCTCTTCTACACTCAATTCTCTTTAATTTGGCTTAAGGAAATCTATTTTTACCCCAGTGAAATGGAAGAACCAAGCTCCCACCTTTCCTTTATTTATACTTGCCCAAAGCCCACCTCCAAGCGCCAGCTCCTCCTTTCCCTCATGTCTATATGTTCTCAGCATGCATAGTCCAGCATACAACTCTACCTTGAGGTGTCTTCACCAATTTTTTCCTACTTCAAATACAACCACGTCCACCTTAGAGTTAGTCAAATTTCCTCTAATTTAGCCCCCTTTACTTCCAACTGTCAACCTAACATTCTTCTCCAAGCAACCATCATGTGTTCATCCTTCACGCTCCCCTTCCATGCATTGACATACTTTCAACTTCCAATCCTCCTCGGTCTTTGTCCTTCAAATGCATGGTTTAGCTTTGTCCTAACCTCCGTAGACTTCTTATTGTCTTAAATGTCAAATGGTGTTGGTGCCCCTTTATGCGTCCAAGTTATCATTTCCTCCAAGTGGGAGTTTGCAACCAATGTTGCACCTAGAATAGACATTCAAAGTTGGCTTCATTGGCCATGCGTCAAAGATGTTCTTTATGCATCTTCTCTTTCTCTTTAGAGTATCCATCCGAGGCTACATCTTTGTGCTTGAATGGAACTCCTTCCTAAATTATATGTCCAATATGAGGTTTTGCTCTCCTTAAGTTATGCATCCAACACCAAGGTGCCTCCAAAAGATGTTCCCTCCTTAAGTTGTATTTCAAATAGCCTTCCCTTAGTTATATTACTCAACACTATCTCACTTCTTAAGACATTCCATGCTAACCTCCTCAAAGCTTGCGCCCAAGATACCCATTAATGATAATGTAGCAAGCTTCCCTAGTCATGACTTGTTGTACACAAACCCTAAGTAGATACTCCTCAAGATTGACGCAGAATTTTGTTCAAACCTCATTCCAATGCACGTTACTATAGAAAAATAACAAGGAATTTAAGTGGGCTTATTGGGTTTTTTGGTAAAATTAAAGGTACAGTGGCATTATTGTAATTATGGGCAAATGACAATTTTGTATATAAACCCACCTTCTTCTTTAGGGCTGAAAAATCGTGAGCTCAAAAAAAGAAAAAGGAGAGGCAGCCGCATTTTTTTGAAGTGGACGCACGCAGATGTCAGGGTGGTGGCAGTCATACTTCCGGCGAGTTCGATAGACGTGTGGCGGTAGGAGATCACGTCCGATTGTAGGCAGAAGCGGTGGTTCCAACGATGGACGTTTGCATCCGACGAGGCGACGATTCGATTTTCGCCGTGTAGGCTGGGAGTCTAGCGTGGGTATCTTCCGACGTCGGTCTGGCATGGTTTTCCGTTCTTGTCTGGCGGCGAAAATTGTGTTTCGACGTGGAGTAGGTTGTGTCTGACGGTGAGGCTGCAAGTGTGTTTGCCGGTCAGAGGCGGGCGACAATGCACTCAACTTGGGCTGTTTTTCAGCAGGTTGTTCTCGGTTTTAGAGACGACATCGTGTGCGGATCTCTTGCTATCAGTGGATATAAAAATTACAGATTGGTGATTATTGTTGATTATCTGTAATTGTAAATTTCTCATTGCTCGTAATAAAATTGATTCAAGTTGGTTCTCAAAGTGGATGTAGACCAAATTGGTCGAACCACTATATATCTTGGTGTTCGTTCTTTATTACTTTTGATTTATTCTGCTGATTGCTTGCGTTCTATTTGGCCATCTAAGTTAGGTTCAAAATTCTCACAAGTGGTATCAATGCTCCATTCGATCTAAGGAGGGTGTGTGGTAGTGTGCTGGCATATTCTTTGTTCAGGATAATTTGTTGGAATTAATTTGACAAATGGCTTCGGTGTCTACACAGTTCGAAATTGTTAAATTTGATGGGAAAGGTGATTTCGGGTTATGAAGAAAAAAGTTTAGAGCTATTTTGATATAAAAAAAAAAGGTAGCCAAAATCTTAGACGAAAATAACGTTCTGCCAACAATCACAGAAGCTGAAAAAAAGGATATGGATGAGATGGCCTATTTGACGATAATTCTATATCTGTCAGATAGAGTGCTTAGGCTAGTAGATGAGGCCACTATTACAGTGGAGTTATGGAAGAAATTAGAAAGTCTTTATTTGACTAAGTCCTTGCCAAATAAATAATATCTAAAAGAGAAATTTTTTGGATATAGGATAAACTCTAGTAAATGCTTAGAAGAGAACTTAGATAAATTCCAGAAGATTATAGTTGATCTTAATAACATCGGTGAAAAGATGTCGGATGAAAATCAAGCAGTTATTCTTCTAAATTCATTGTCTGAATCGTATCGAGAAATTAAGGTAGCTATTAAATATGGACGAGATTCATTGTCCATGGATATAGTGTTGGATATCTTGAGAGCGAGAAACCTCGAGATTAAAAAGGAACGCAAGGATGGAAAGTTACTCATGACCAGAGGTAGAAGTGAGAAAAAAAAAACAGAAAAGGAAAAGAGTCGAGATCCAGGTCAAAATCAAAGGGGAAAGTCAGAAAGTGTTTCCTATATCATAAAGAAGGATACTTTAAGAAAAATTGCCCTTTGAATAAGAGCAAGGAAGCATCAAGCAGCAAACATACAGAGGAATCTAGTGCAGCAAATGTTACTGATGGGTATAATTCAACAGAGGTCTTGATAGTGTCCAGTAGAGATATTCAGGATGCTTGGATTATGGATTCAGGGTGCACATTTCACATGACTCCTAATCGAGATTTCTTGATTGACTTTCAGAAAAATAATGGGGGATCAGTTTTGTTTGGTGATAATCGTGCTTGTGATGTAAAAGAAATTGGGTCAGTTCGAATTGCGACACATAATGGAATGATTAGAATTCTTACTAATGTAAGGTATGTTCCAGAACTCAAACGAAATCTAATTTCTCTGGGAAAATTAGATAGAGCAAGTTATTCCTATAAATCCGAGAATGGAGTTCGGAAGGTTATCAAGGGCTCTTTGGTTAAGCTGAAGGGGACCTTGAGGAATGGCCTTTATGTGTTGGAGGGCACTGCAGTTTTAGGTAGTGTTGCTATTGCATCTAGTAAAGAAATAGATAAGTCTATGTTATGGCATACAGACTAGCTCATGTGAGTGAAAGAGGTCTTCAAGCTCTTTCACAACAAGGTTTGCTTGGAGAAGTTAAAGACATTGAACTCCCATTTTGTGAACCTTTCATAATGGAAAAGTCTATCAGAGTGAAGTTTAGGAAAGGGAAACATTCTACCAAAGGAATTTTAGATTATGTTCATTCAGATTTGTGAGGTCCTACAAAGGTACCTTCTATGGGTGGTTCGAGATACTTCATATCAATCATCGATGATTTTTCAAAGAAGATGTGGATGTATCCATTGAAACAGAAGGATGAAGCTTTTGGGAAATTTCTTGAATGGAAAAAGCAGGTTGGAAACCAAACAGGCAGGAAGATAAATATCTGAGGACAGACAACGATTTAGAATTTATGAATCACAAATTTGGTAAATTTTTCTAATCTGAGGGAATTACGAGGAATTTCACTATTATGTACACTCCACGACAGAATGGTTTAGCTGAGAGGTTTAACAGAACAATTATAGAGGGAGATGCCTTTTGACAAATGCTTCATTACCCTTGAAGTTTTGGAGGGAAGCTGCCCAAACAGCCTGTTATCTCATTAATAAGAGTTCGTCTTCCACTTTAGGCCTAAAGGCTCCTCAAGAGATATGGACAGGAAAAGCTCCAAGTTTGGATCATCTCAGAGTATTTGGATGTTCAGCTTATGTTCATGTTAAGGAAGGGAAGCTAAATAAGAGGGCATTGAAATGTATGTTTATTTGCTATACTTAGGGTGTTAAAGGACATAAACTTTGGTGCTTTGAAGAGAGCATAAATAAATGTATTATCAGTAGAGATGTGATCTTTAACGAAGCAGAGATGCCATTTTGTGTCAAAGAGCAACAGAAACAGTAGACAGTTGATCAGGTTGAGACATAGGTTAGAATTGATTCTAACGCACGACCATCAATTAGTTCAGGCGAATCCAGTGATCAGTCATCCAGTTCTGATGGTAAACAGCCTCAACTGCAGAGGACTTTGATTGATAAGAGAGCTTTCGGTGAAGAAAGTTCAAGTAGTAGTGACCTACAGAACTATCAGCTTACACGTGACAGACCTCATGGGGTGAGGCAGGCTACTACGAGGTATGGTTATGCTGATTTAGTTGCTTATGCTCTTACTTGTGCAGTTGACAGTATTGAAGTTGAGCCTCTTACTTTTGAGGAGGAAATTATATTTGATTCAAAGGAATAATGGAAAGATGCTATAGAAGCAAAGTTGTTCTCATTGCAGAAGAATCAGACATGGTCATTGGTTCCAAGGCCTCCTAATCAGAAACTCATTCAGTCAAAGTGGATTTATAAAATCAAGCCAAGTATAAGAGGTGACAGTAAGCCTAAGTATAAGGCTAGACTGATAGCCAAGGGCTACACTCAAAAAGAGGGAGTTAAGTTTCATGAGATTTTCTCTCTGGTGGTGAGACATTTGTCCATTTGATTAATTTTATCTATTATTGTTCCTTTGATATGTTTGTTGAACAAATGGTCATCACCACAACTTTCTTTCATGGAGATTGGAGGAAGTGCTCTACATGGCTCAACCTAAGGGCTATGAGGTGAAAGGAAGGAAGACATGGTTTGTCTTCTTCACAAGTCCATCTATGGACTGAAGCAATCACCGAGACAGTGGTATATCAGGTTTGACACCTTTATTCTGAAGCAGAGGTTTCACAGGAGCTCATATGATGCCTGCATGTACTGGAAACTCTCTCAGAAAGGTACATATATTTATCTACTTCTGTATGTAGATGATATGATCCTGGTGTCTAAGGATTATTCTGAAATCTGTGATCTTAAGAAATGGTTGAGTAATGAATTTGAGATGAAAGATTTGGGTGAACTAAAAAGGATCCTAGACATAGATGTGAAAAGAGATAAGGAGAAAGATTTGTTAACCATTTCGCAAGAGAGTTATGTGCATAAATAGCTTGAGAAATATAATATGTCTTGTTGTAAGTCAGTTTCGACACCCTTAGAATCTCATTTTAGGCTTTCTTCGACTCAGTATACTATTACTGAATAAGAAAGGTTAGAGATGTCTAATATTCCATATTGTAATGTTGTTGAAAGTATTATGTATTTGATGATTTGTACTAGGCCGGACTTGGGATATGCTATGAGTATGATAAGTAGGTTTATGTCAAATCCTAGGAAGGAGCATTGGAATGCAGTTAAATGGGTGCTTCGATATTTGAAAGGTACTGTCAGTGATCATTGTGTTTTAGCAGAGATTGTGATAAATTAGCACTATTGGAAGGCTTCACAGATGCAGATTTCGTTGCAGACCTTGACAAAACAAGGTCTCTATCAGGTCACATTTTTCATTTGTTTGGTAATGTGGTTAGTTGGAGGGTTGCTCTACAGTCAGTTGTTGACTTGTCTACTACTGAGTAGTATATTTCAGTGGGTGAAGCTGTTAAAGAGGTAGTGTGGTTGAAAAGGATAGTTGGTGAGTTATTGCCGCAGAAGTTCATTCCTATCGTCTGTTGTGATAGCCAGAGTGTTATTCATCTTGCAAAGAATCCATCTCATCACGAATGGTCTAAGCATATTGATGTTAAATTTCATTTTATCAAAGAAGTTGTGGCCCAGAAAGATGTTAAACTGTTCAAGGTTCATACAGTTGAGAATTTTTCAGATATGTTAACCAAGGTTTTTCCAGCCCATAGGTTTAAATACCTATTAGATGGGTTGAATACTAAATTTGGATGATAGGGATTTTGGAAAATCAGCTTGGCACTTAAATATTCTTGTTATGAGGGAGATTTATAGAAAAATAACAAGGAATTTAAGTGGACTTATTGGATTTTTGGTGAAATTAAAGGCCCAATGGCATTCAGGTAATTATGGGCGAATGACAATTTTATAAATAAACCCATCTCTTCTTTAGGGCTGAAAAATAGTGAAGCTCAAAAAGAGAAAAAGAAGAGGCAACCACATTTTTTTGAAATGGATGCACGCAGACGCTGGGGTGGTGGCAGACACACTTCCGGCAAGTTAGATAGACGCGTGGCAGTAGAAGATCACGTCTGGCAGTAGGCAGAAACGGTGGTTTCGACGGTGGACATTTGCATCCGAAGAGGCGGCGATTCAATTTTCGCCATGTAGGCTGAGAGTCTAGCGTGGGTATCGTCCGACGTTGGTCTGGCGTGGTTTTCGGTTCTCGTCTGGCAGCGATAATTGTGTTCCGACGTGCAGTAGGCTGTGTCCGACGGTGAGGCTGCACGTGTGTTCACCGATCAGAGGCGGGTGGCAGTGCACTCGACTTGGGCTGTTTTTCAGTGGGTTGTTCTCGGTTTCGGAGATGACGTTGTGTGCGGATCTCTCGTTATTAGTGGGTATCAAAATTACAGATTGATGATTATTGTTGATTATCTGTAATTGTAAATTCCTCATTGCTCGTAATAAAATTGATTCAAATTTGTTCTCAAAATGGATGTAGACCAAATTGGTCAAACCACTATATATCTGGTTGTTCGTTCTTTATTGCTTTCGATTTATTCTGCTGATTGTTTGCGTTCTGTTTGGTCATTTAAGTTAGGTTCAAAACTCTCATAGTTACCAATGATATACTTAGTCAAATTCCAGTCTTCCAATACTTCCATGTGTACAATCTTCTCCTACCAACACTTAACCAAATTCCAACTTTAAAGTCTTATACACCCATCTCCATGATGCCCGTCCTTCCTACTAACACTTAAGCAGTTTTCTCCTCATCCCTTTCACTTCCAAATGAATGCTCCACTCTTAGACCACCTTCCTCTCCAAATTCCATCCAAAAACTTCCTAAGTTCAAATTGACATGCTAACTTTAAGCTTAAGCAAGGGGGAAAGAGATTGAGGGCTTATAAAAATAATGAAAAAATTCACAATAAACTAGTAGTGGGGACTAATTATAAGATTTATTTAAAGTTGTGGGGACTAAAATTAGACGTTTGAAAGTTTATGGACTAAAATTTTACTAACTCTAAAGTATAGGGACCAAAATGATATTGTAACTAATTAATAAAAAGTATGAATCAAACAATCGAGCAATAATTACTACAGTCACCATATCAATTTACTTATATGAAATTGTAGATGATAATATTGAAAGTTTAAGACATAATTGAAATCTACTAAAAAAAAATTTAGAGGTATTGTGGATGTAATTTAAACAATAAAATTGAAGAGAAAAAATAACCAAAAAAACTTCCACCATAGCGTGAGAAAATAATAATCCTTAGTTACAAAATTAAAGATGATTCAAAACTTACATATACATACCACAAAATGGTGAGACTATTTTCTAATAAATTTTAGGTTTTTTTTCTTAGCACACGGCAATTTTGAGTATTGCTCAAGTCTTGGACTTATACATACTTAATATTAACTTACATTTTTCTTTAATTAGTTATTTATATTGACTTTGAGATCGAATTTTCCGCCTAAACCACCACCCAACATTTTCCTTTTTTTTTTTTTTTTCTAATTCATTTAAGTCATGTTTACACCGACTAAAAAATAATCCATCAATAAATAGTAATGTAATAAGTGGATCTCAGTTGATTAATTTTATTATTGTTTACCTACTTTCCATAATCATAATAAGATGTGAGGTCCGTCTTTAAATTTGTAATCTCATTGAAGAATAAAAGATGTTCAATCTTATTGCAGTTAAAAATTACGTGGTATCCATTACATTTACCGTTATCATTACCGTTACAAATATTTTACTCTAATAATATAAAAATTATGAATTTGTCACATTTATTGTTACTCTTACCGTTGTTGTTACTGTTAAGGTCAAACAGCAACAACAACGATAATAGTAGAATGTGATACATACATATTCTATGTAAACGCGATCAAAAGAAATTCAATTATGTTTGCGATTCAAACCTATTATAATTCATCCATCAATGAAATCTCATTCCGATGACACCAATTTTCATTATGGTTCGGTAAACGTGACCTTATTTATGTAACTAAGAATCATAATATTTATTTTAGTCAGCTTTTCATATATAAATATATTATATTTATTTTAATGAGCTTTTCTTGTTGATACCAAATTTTTCACGTGGAGAACAATTGTAAATTTATAATTTGGATAAGAAAGAACCTGCAAAATAAAGAAAAATTATTTCAATACCAAAGTCAGAGACGAAAATTACAGAATGGAGAAAAGTTAGAAGTTTAAGTTACTTCATATAAAGTGATAATGATGTATTTTATAGAGAAAGTTAACTTAGGTTATTCCCTAGGATTTCAAAGTCGCCTTAAGATAATTAGATGACCTACAGGTTAAAAGATATACCTAGTTTCATGAATGGTTAGGGTTGACCTTAGACTGGCCAAGGCCGAGCAACTTTCTGAAGCCATATTATGGGCCTAAAACAATCTCTTGGATCGAACCATGCACAAAGCATGTCTTATTAGGCATTTGGTTAGGGCCGACGTTGACCACACTAGCTTCAGCCACTCCCTTTTCCTATACCCATTTAGATCGTAAGTTACCATTTTTGACCCGTATCGGTCTCTTCTTGACTTTGTCATTTCTATTAGCACTAAATGCCAATTATATTATTGGGTCCAAAATCACCCCAACATTTCTAAAAGAACTTAGAGGCCAAGAAAACCATGTGTGGTCAATATGTTAGACAGATTTCGAGAAAAAATTAATTTAGAAAAAAACATTAGCTTGAAAGGTATTCATAATATAATTAATTTTGTTTTGATAAAAGAAAATGGGTTGAAAAAAAATGAAAACATCAATTTAATTTAATATTTATTACATTATTAATTGAATTAAAATAAAGAATTATTTTCAAATATAGAAAAATGAATCAAAATATTTACAAGTAATAGCAAAATATCACAACCTATCTGCGATAGATTGTAATAAATCACGATAGAGTACTACTTGTGTCTATCTATGTTATGATAGACATAGTAGTCTATCATGGTCTATCGCAGATAGATTGTGGTATTTTGCTATTATTTATAAATATTTTCAAACATTTGTTATTTAAAATAATTTCTCTTAAATAAACTCGATAATGTTGAAACCTTAATAAAATAAATAAATTAAACAAAATAAACCAGTGATATTTGACCCAATTTTGAGTTGGAACCATTGTAAAGTGAGAAATTGAACGATTCTACCTTTTAGATGCTCCAATTTAACATATTTGACTAAGTTTAAATGTATAAAGTAGTGACCAAAATAAATTTAGTTCAATATCAATTGATATGTGCTGTCTGAATTTTTGAGGTCCTAAGTTCCATCTATATTAAACTTGTTTAGGAGTTGAAATGTAACGGATTTATAGCCCACGTTTGGATTTACCGTTTTCAGTCCAATCTTCTTCACCACCATTTTCATGTTTCATCGTTCTATTCTGATACCGGTTTTGACATTATATCATAATCTCAATTTTCAGTAAATCTGATTTCATTTCAAAATGATTCCTACCGACTAATAAGTCTATTTAATGAGATGATGATGAAGTGAGATTTGGCTCAAACTAGAAACAAAAACCCACACCCCATGGCGCCAGCATTGGCTTATCTATTTTTTGCCATTTTGGTGGCAATGGGATCCTTCTCTCCGAACTCGCCGTCGATAGCTGCCGCTGCCGCCACAAGCTACGGTAGTTCTTATTCTCCGCCGCTGCCACGCCCTCTCTTATTCCGTCACGACCACAGCTCTCTCCCACCGTCAACAGTAACGAGGGATTATCCGGTGAAACCCTTCCGCCGTGTGAATGCTGAGGGTAAAGATAAGTGTACTAAAGCACCCAGAAATGGAAATAAATATGCAAAGCCGAACAAGGATCCTTGGCCGAAGTGCCCCGTTCCCAAATCGCCACCGCCTCCATTCTAGCTCTGCAACAATTTATTAGAGGTTTTAGATAAAAGGCGATACTGATGAAAAAACAAAAAAAAGAAAAACCCTATTCTTGAAGGAAGAAGATAGAGAAAAATTTAAGATTTTAATTTAGAACTGGAAATTTGTAACAAACAAATTATGCATAACGTAATTTTAACTTTTGATTATATTTGTTGGGAAGTCTTTCTATTATAATTGTAAATCACATTCGTTGTACATTATTTCATGTGTACCATGATTTTACATATTTTGAAATAATAAATAATTGAATTTAATGTTGTCGTTATGATAAATTTATACTCGATTTCACAATGTTCAATTTTTTATTATTATTTTTTAAAAAGATATTTTTAATTTTAATGGAAAAGTTCAAGTTATTTGATTAAAAATGTTCGATATCTTCTGAAATAATTTAGGGTCTTACATTGTTTTAATTTCATAATTTTATAGTTGATTACAATATGTGCCACGTTTCTACAATGAAATAGTTGAATTATTTTAAGTTGTGTTCAAAATGTAAGCCTAAATATTAAATTTTGGTTTGAAGAAGAATTTTAATTGTAACTCATAATTGGACTTTTATATATATATATATATATGTACATATATATATATATATATATACATACACATATATATATTGCTTTTAGAATTTCAATCAAGTTTAAAAAAAAAAAAGATTTGTCATCGATAATAAATGACAATTTCTTTATGTTTTGTTGAATGCTATATAATCATATAAGCAATATTAGATTTGGAAAATTGTAATTCAAATTGAACCAAAATTTGTACTGTTGACTTTACTCCAAATTTCAAAATATAATTTATTTATAAAAGTTTAGTGTTTTATTTTAGTATGTGTTTATTGTTATTATGACATTTACATCGTCAATTCATCATATTTATTTATTTATTTATTTTTAATATGATTGATAATATTATTTCTTTCCACATTTTAAATGTCAATTTTATTTAGAAAGGATTAGTAATATCTGAGATAGAATTCAAACTTTGACATGTATAACGGTAATGTTGCAGACTTTTATGTTTGGTTTGCAAGAAATCTGTAAATTGTGTACTATTTAGAAACGATCAAACTATATTTTATTTCACGTGGATGTGCATTAGTTGCACAATATATTAGAATCTGTTATTTTATTAGTATAGTTATTCAAACATGCCTTTTTTTATTATTTAGTGATTTTGTAAATATATTTAGTTGGCATAGGAATTTTCCTAATCTCAATCATTAAAAAAAAAAAAAAACAAAAAACAAAAAAAACAACCAATGATTAGAGGGGATTTTCAAAAATAGAAAAATAAGCAAAACAATTTACACAAAATAGCAAAATTTTAATATTCTTTTATAGAGACTGATAGAAGTCTATCAATATCTGTCCGTAATAGAGACTGGTAGAAGTTTATAAGTGATAGAAACTAATAGAAGTTTATAACTGTCTATTAGTGTTTTTTTTTTTTAATTTCTATAAATAGTTTGACATTTTTTTTATCAGTGAAAATTTTCCTTAATTAAATTTCAATAACAAAATAGGGGTAAATTTGTCTATCTCGTTCTTTGTTATATTTTGGCATCATGATCCTCGATATGCGCTTGCATGTTACCCAATACTCGACCGACACGGTTTTCATTTATGTTTTCATATCTTGCATGATTGGTTGGACTTCGAGTTTCTTTCGTTTCGATTTTCATATATTTTTTTTTATTTCGATCCGTCTAGAGTTTTGAGTAGGATAATGCATGAAGGTGGAAAATCAAATCAAATTCTCGATAATCGACCATCTAGTCACACGTAATGTAGTGAGTAAGGGACACAATGTAGCATGTATTGGGTATCGAGCAATCAGGTATCATGCATCGTGTATCGATTTTTTATTTACCCCCATTTTTTGTTATTCTGTGCAATATGGCTAGACAATTCAAGATTCCTCCCCATGATCGTTTCCTAGGCCAAGCGACTAGCATATCCTTTCACATTGGGACGACTAACAAGATAGTGAAAGAGAAACTTACTCCCACTAAGCTTGCCCTCTTCAGGAAGATGGTATTTGGGCGATTCGTGGACATGGACATTATTTTCAACAGTCCATTGGTCCATTACATTCTGTTGAGGGAGGTTGAAGACGATAGGAAGGATGCAATGACATTTAATTTGAATGGTATGGTTGTAACATTCACAAAAGAAGACTTCCTATTGGTGACGGGATTGTGGCGGTCACTGCATAGTAGGTGCTTCAAGAATGATTTTGTGGGAGACATTCATATTGATACCTTAGAGACAGTGTACAAAGAGATGGAGTTTGAGAATGACATGGATGCTATGAAGATGACATTGGTCTATTACACTGAATTGGGTATGATGGGAAGGGAGAAGACGAAGGCCAATGTCGACAAGACCTTATTAATTGATGTGGAGGATTTAGATTACTTCAATTCCTTGGATTGGAGAAATGTGTTATGGGAGAGGAAGTTACTTGGACTACAAAGAGGATTTAGTGGTAAGGCAAAGAACTACTAAAAAAGGTCCAAGCACAATAAGAATTATATTGTCAAGTACAACCTATCGGGGTTTCCTCATGCATTTTAGGTAATATTCATTAATTGGTCATACGAGATCTACTCATTGTAGTGTCAAAGTCACTTACTACTTTTGCTTGTCTTATAATTGTTTATGAATTATGGTAGGTGTGGGCATATGAGATCATTTCAACAGTTGTCGAAAAAATTGCAACCTGACTGAATGGACATGTTGTACCTCGATTCCTAAAGAATGAGTGTACATACTCAATGGCAACTAAAAAAATCGTGCGAGACATGTTTAGGTCCACTGAGGTTACTTTATTACATCACAATTTACTTGGATTTAATGTGAATGTCACATATAACTAACAAATTGTTTGTTGTTTTGTACAAACAAGGATCATACACACACCATTGATCATGTTCAATAGGGAGAGGCAGTATAAGGACACTAGACTCGATGAACAACCCATATACGAGCACATTGATGTCAAAATGAGCTTTTCAGAGACACATGGATCACGTCATGATGTGGATGCTCATAGTAACTCCAGTGAATACGAGAGTCATGGATATCAGTTTCACGAGACAGAACTCCAAGAGTATCAGTTTTATAAGCTCCCTATCGACGAAAGCAAGATTCACCCTCCTCATAACGAGTCTCACGAGTTCCTTACTGACGAACATGTGCCCCCAACTACAATCCATTTTGAGCCCATGAGGGGTGTGGGCATTCGCACATCACTCCGTGACATACACCAAAGAGTGACTATGATGGACCGTAAATAGGACGATGTACAATTAGGCTTGAAAGATGTGAAATCTGACTTGAGTGTCCTTCAGACCGACATATAAACAATCACCAGCCTATTGTGGTCATTGTGTCGGGTGCGTAATACCATCTTAAACTTATTCTAATGTAAATCTATATCATGTTGTGTTTGACATAAAATACTTGGTAAATGATATAGAGTTTAAGCATGGAGTCCACCGAGACCATTGACCCCATTCCTTCACATTCCACTAAGTCCCGTGACCCAACCACTCCATCAGCCACCGAGTCCCGTGACCCTATTGCTCCACCTACCACTAGTCCCGGGACCCCATTCCTCCACTTACCACTAAGTCCCCTGACCCCATTCCTCCACCTTCCATCGAGTCCCATGACCTCATTTTTCCACCTTCCACTGAGTTCCAGGACCTCATTCCTTTATCTACCACCGAGACCAATGACCTCATTCCTCCATTTTCCACTAAGTCATATGTGAAAGAATCTACCACTCTCCCTCATCCCCAATTACCTGCCACTTCTCTTGCTATGTTGCTTCCCAATGTACCAGTCTTCCCCCCATTGACCCTACCACATCCTCAGTTGCTTCCACCATAAACATTGAAGAAGTTCATAATTAAAGGTGAGCCCAAGGTGAAGGGTGAGCCAATGGTAAAGGGCGAGGGTGAGCCCGACCGTGAGGTGAAGGACAAGCCTATGAAGGGTAGGGGGAACAGAGACGGACAAGTAGGAAGAGAAAGTAAACACAAGCGTACACCTCTCCAGTTGACATCGTAAGGGCGACAGGAAAAAAGCATAAATATATTCAGTTCGGTCAACATTCAACTGACATCGTCCCCTACGACCCGACACATGCTATTCTAGAGGACTAGATAAATGAGTTCATATTCTGGTTGACCAGCATGGATATGAGTTCTCACTAGCCAGGTAATGAAGTCCTATTCAAGAGGAATTACACAATGAAAAAGTTGTTCCGGGAGCTAACACATGATAGTAATTTGGTTGAGAACGACGTAAGTTAACATCTCTTCTTATATTTGTATGCTTGTTAGTTACTATTCCCATTCTTTGACTTAACTTGCAAACTACAGGTTCTTGATTCTTTATTCAAGTTTCTCCAATGGAAGTTTATTAGTCGGCTGGAGATATGTGCTCATCGGTTCATGACATTGCCACATGGCATATTGGTATGTATTTTAAAGGGTTTAAATTTTAATGTACATTTTTGCATAATTGATATACACTTGAACCTATTGTTATCTATTTTGCAGAGTTACTTGAACTTCAAGGATCAAATAGCTTGTTCCAGGCCATACGTGGGAAAACAAAAGGAGAAGCTACTAAAGTATTGGGCAAAGAGCAGAAGTCGGTCGATTAGGTGCTCAGATTAGTACTTGATCATCAGCCTAGATGGGCAGATGTCGATTACATCTATAATCCAATCAACTACAAGCAACATTGGATTATGTTAATGGTGGACATGAACATCGGGCGTATCCTTTGCTATGACTCACTCCCCAAGTATATCACATTGAAGGATCTGATAACATTCTTGGCACCCCGATGCTTCACTCTCCCTTCACTGGCACAATTCTGTGGCGTATATGATGCAAAGCATGACCTTGCACCTAGTCCTTAGAAGTTTAGTCATGTCAATACAGGCACACTACAGAGGAATACACTAGACAGTGGGATATTCTGTCTCAAGTACTTTGAGTACTTAGTGACCAGGTCGAGTATGCAGAGCTTACGAAAGGATAAGATGCATGATTTTAGGTTGCAGTATGGCACCGAGTTGTGGGCAGATCAATTTTTTTTTTATTATTAGGAACTCTCTACATAAATTTTGACATTATTTTTAAATCTATACCATCTATGTAAATTTTGACATTATTTGTAAATTGGAGAAAATATTTTGACATTATTTGTAAATCAAACCGAATACAAACTGTATCAAGTATCGAGTAACAGACACCGAGTATATAGTAACATGCATCAAGTATCAAGTATTATGCACCAAGTATTGTCGAGTGGTATGCACCGAGTGTATCGAGTACTGTAATTAAGTTAATGTTTATCGAGTATTGTCGAGTAACGTGTAACACGTATTAAGTTTCAAGTGACAAGGATCAAGTAATAGATAATGTGTATCGAGTATTTATCAAACGTCATTTCATTACAACCTGAACAATCTATATATACAGAGTAATAAATTATCAAGTATTTGAGTTTGGAAGTTTGTTGGTTCCCATACATCGTCCTTGCCCGTTTGTTGAGTTTCAACGTATCAAGTGTTTTATTACACTTTTGTCTGTTATGTCTCGGTTGGCCACACCGTCCACATTTCTTTAATGTGGCATGTTCTACAGTAGATGATATCCTATTTACCCTTCGTCTACAAAGTTGTACCACTCTTTTCGGTGGGAATATTTTTACCTCGGTATACCCTGGTGGCTTTTTCCATTCGAATACATGACCAGGTGGGTTTATTGATTCTGCAGATGCTAGTTTTAGAGAATCAACACTATACAATCTGTTGCATAGAGCAAACGAGTTGATATTGCGCTCTCTAGCTGCAGTAATAGCGTGCGAATACGGAATCTCCAATCACTGAAATTGCTTGCAACTACATTCTCGAGTGTTAAGGTTGACTATACCATCTAATCCAACGTCCTTGGCATGAAATCTATAACAATCGATTAGATTTACTCGATATCGTCTAACTTTGTCACACTCAACCCATTATTTCTTATGCATACATTAAGTGTATCGATATACTATTAGACCACATTGTTTGCCACTCATGAAACAAACCTTGAAGTAGACCACTTATATATTCTAACAACGAAGGTATTGGCAACACTCTTGCTTCTTTGGTAATAGCATTGAAGCAATCGATACTATTACTGGTCATGTTATCATATCGGTTTCCAGACTGGTAACAGCGTGCCCATCGCTGAATATCAACATCCTTTAAATATCTAGCAAGCGAGTCATTCTTATACTTCATTATTTGGACCCTAACGCTTGAACTCTGATTCTCGATACATTCTACAAGCTTCGTGAAACAATTTTCCAACAGACTCGTCTTTGAAGTATTTCTCCACGTTCCTTTTCAAATGGAAGGTACAAAGTCCATGGTAAGAATTAGGGAATATGATATCTATGACATTAGCTATACTTGGTCCACGGTCTGAGACGAATATGAGGTTAGTGCATTCTTCAATTATTTTTTTCAGGTTCGTCAGGGCTCGGTCATTCTCACTATCAACAATTGCATATGCTAGTGGGTACAATTGGTTATTACTGTCCATTGCAATGCCAACTATCATTGTTTCCTTATACTTACCCTTTAAAGAAATGCCATCTACAATGATCACAGGTCAAAAACTCTTGATACCTCTTAAACTCGCACCTAGTGCCATGTACACGTATTCAAAATATTTTGATTCTTCAAGCTCGATCTCAAATACAATTAAAGGATTTTCTATCTTCAAAGCCTGACCATATGCATGCAATATGACTTATGATTCCTTTCACGTCCCCATTGCAAAAGCAAAAGCAGTTTCTCTCACACGCCATGCCTTGTCATAACTAATATTGACACCGTACTGATTTCGCATATCCTCAATAATATGGTGCAGTTTGTCCCCCTACCAATTCTGAACTTGTCCTTGATTTGGTGACTAATAACGAATGCGCTGGCTTTCCTTTGGTCATGATTCAATACGTCAATCAAGCATGTGTGATTAGGCATGCATTTTGTGATCTTCAAAATATCATATCTGTCCATTTTAATTGCTCGAACGACCCACTTACAAGTCTGGTGTAAAACACCAAACACTATAAAATTTTTTGTTTTATTTTTTAACCCACAACTCAAAGTTGTTCTTAACCTCATCTTCATATCATTCTTACTGAATAAAATTTGACCTTCTTAAACGGTATCGACCAACCCTATAGACGACTGTGGTTGCATGATCAAGGCCCTTGTTCTGGCATTATTACAAGATGGCACATTGGTCAGATTTTGGCGAGGCAATCTCCCAAAAAAATGGGCAAAATCATTTGACAAAATTGGACTTGGTTGTTCTTCATTCACAATAGAAGGACCACTCCCTAAAAAACACCTTGGTTGGGTGTTCTTCATTCACATCAAAAGGATTACTCCCTAAAACAATCAGAGTCGTCTATTTTTCATTCCTAACCTCTTTTTCTTCTATCATCACATTCTCATTTACATGTATCCCAACATCTTGTATTATCAAATTCGGATGCAATACATTCGCTATATTAACGTCGATGTTGTCATTTTCCAGTGAGACACCCGATGGACAAAACTCATGGTCATTGACATCACCTCCACACATGGGTTGGTCTGATCTCTCTGGGTAATAAGATGTTGCCCTGTGATGAATTTCTTCGATTTCCTCAAGACTTATAAATACCTGCGGTTTAGTACCTTCATACTCTGAGAGGAGAAATTTAACATTAGCATCGTTCGTTAAGCATACTGGAGGAGAATCAATATCCATCATATATGTCACCCTCATTATAATCTTGAACTCTGTCGAACTAGCTTGCATGATATCATATACAAGACTTACCAGCTCATTATATATGAATGTGCTTGGAACTAGCAAATCCTTCAAAACGGCCTCCAGTATAGCGTTCTTCTATGTCATCCAATATACCACCATAACATAAGAATATATACTTCTCCATCCTTCAAGAAAAACAATATAGAAAGTGAGTAGTTAGGAAAATAGGTAACTGTTAAATACTCGTTATACTCGCTACTCAACGCTCAATGCTCGTCACTCGATACTCAGTCTTCTCAACTCGATATTTATTGTTTTATAGCTCTCTCCCCTCATGCTCGCTCTACTGGGAGCTACTGGCATGTTTCAGTGCGCCAAACTTACACTCACTCGTTCTTTTTACTACATTCATAGGTTTCGTACATCGTCAGAAAAGTAAAAAAAAAAAAAAATTGAGCAAGAAAAAACACATTTAATTACTTGAGGTGTAAGACAATATAGTGAAATGATCTCAATGCCTTTATAACTTGATCTCCGTCAAGAAACCATGTTTTTTTAAGGGAAAATGATCCTGATTTTCGCTTTTTTGTTTCAATTCTGTTTATCCTTAGTTCATAAAAAAAATTACTTAACATTGTAAGAAATTGATTTGAAAGAATCATGTATATTATCAGAAAATTTTCTAATTTATGTATGTTCGCACATGAGCATTAACTATAGAGTAGGTTCCGACGACACGAAGAATTCAAAAGAATCGAGAATAAAGTAATCGAGTATTATGTATGACGTGGATAAGATCGAGTATACACGTGTCGATTGCAGTCGTATCGAGTGACCATGAAGCTGGGTATCGACTCATTATGCATCGAGGAACTAGTGACGAGCCATCAGGTAACGATTGATGGGCCATGAGGATCGAGTAAATCCGTATTGGCAGGCACGTAGGGTGCATCTCAGGGGTGAATCAATAAAATCACATGCTTATGACATAAGCAGGAGGCCACTTTCCATTACTTTCTCTATATGTGACCATTTTTCATTTGGGCCTCCCAAATGAGGTCATCCGTACAAAAAAACCCTGGAAACTCCACAAAAGAAAATCCTAACTAAGAAATATATCAACTTTCTTTCTCTTAAAACTCATACTTTATTATATAATACCACAATAGCCCCTGGTCTTGTCTTGGCAGATAAACCCAATATTGATAAAGCCTAAACGGCTCAAAATGCTAGTAAACAAAGTGAAATAGGGCTAGCCCACGACAATAATGAAATTTGATCAAACAACATCTCTACATGCCCAGATCATGGATTTAAGCAGGGGAATACGTATCTAACAAATCACATCTAGCCTAAGGGTTCGTTTGGATCGCAGACATTATTTATGGGTATAGATATTAATATCTAAGATTTGAATGTTTGGGTTTTAAGTGTCTGGGATAATTAATGTTATGTGTTTGGATGTGTAGGACAATTAATATCTGAAAGTTAAATATATATGTTCAATTTACCAATTTTGTATATAGAAACGAAAATTAACTAATTACTTAGTTAAATACAAGAGACCAATTATTATAGTCATCAAATAAATGTAGAATTATTTAATCAATAAAAATAAAAATAAATGAATATTTTTATATTAAATATTTATTAAACATAATTAATTAATTTAAATTAATTACTATAAATAATTAAATTATTATAAATTAATTAGAATATTGATCATCAACATAATAATAATAATTTATTTTAAATAGGTTAGATAGCATAAAATATTAATCGTAAAAATATTAGTTAGAATTTATTAAGTCTAATTGATATATTTCTATTTAATAATTAATTAAAATTAGTAATAATGAGTAATTGATAATAATTTATTAATTAATTAAACTATATGTTTACCGGTCCTTTTTCAGATATAAAAATTCCACACTATTGTAGGGTATTAAAAAACACATATGTTTTGAAGTTCCTTACATAATAATATCCTAAATTTTAAAAATTGAAATTCTGTAAAATAAATAAAGATATTAAATGTCGGTCTAAAATCCTATGAAAGCTGATATCATTAGCGACCTCAGCGACCTTCCACAAGTTGCAGATAACCTGATATCATGCCTAGAGGCTACCCCAAACCAATTGGATGCTGAGGGAGGAATTTCCTCCGAAGACCACAACGCAGCGATAGAACCAAATTTGGAAGTTCTATTTGACGAAATAGTATTGGATACTAATGCTTTGAGCATGGCTAATACTAATGCAAAGAAAGATAGTTCCAACTTTGAAGATCAATTGGTTAAATGGCTCAGGGAGAAAATTTTATGCGTCATTCCAATATCCCCTCAGAATTACTCATATACTGATCCCCAGAGGATTAACCAGGGGACTTTGAATTGCAAATGAAGATCCTTTCCTGGAATGTTAGAGGTCTGGAATCTTTTGGCATAGTCTAGATTTTGTAATCATTATTGAAGCCAAGTTTGCTGCTATCAACCATGAATTATGGACCTACCACAAGAAGATAGCAGAGAGACTCAGTGTGCTCATGGATGATTGGTAATCTTGATTGGAGAGATATATCTGTTCAACAAGCGCAAAATCTCATTCTGACTCGAACTCATAGGAAAGAAAATTTATGGATGGAATCAAATATGCAGTATTTACAGATAAAAGTAAGTCTTGGATAACAATCAACAACGCATTAGAATGCCCTTGTTGACGATCCTTTACTCCGACAACATCTTGAAACTATTGAGAAACAATGGTAAATTAGGTCTCAGAGAATTCAATTCCCATTCTCAATCCATTCACTGATCAAGAATTATATGGCAATATGAAGCATATGGGCAATAAGAAAACACCAGGCCCTAGTGGTTTCTCAAAGGAGTTTTTTTCTTTTTTAAAAAAAATACTGGCACATTTTTAAAAGCGATATCAAGTATTTGTTCCAAGATTTTTTCTCGAAAAATATCATGAACAAGGCCGTTAACGCTGCATACATAACCCTCATTCCCAAGAAGATACATTGCCAAAGTGTTAAGGATTACAAGCCTATAAGCCTAACTACCAATATTTACAAAATCTTGGCAAAAATCCTTGCTGAGAGGTTAAAGAATGTTCTTCCTTCAACTATTACTATGCAACAAGCAGCTTTTGTTTTTGGTAGATAGATATTTGATCCTATTTTAATTTTCAACGAAATTGTTGATCACTGGAGGAGCAGCAAACAAAAAGGGTTAATCATCAAACTCGACATCAGGAAGCCTACAATAAAGTACATTGGAATTTTCTGCTATCGATTCTAAAACTCAAAGGTTCCCATGAACATAGATCAAATGGATTGGTGCATGCATTTCTACAGACAACTACCAAAACCTCATTAATGGCAAACCCGGAGGTCTCATTCAGGCTAAAAGGCGGTCCGCCAAGGAGATCCTTTATCTCCATTCCTAGCCTTCTCAATGAAGCTCAACATAAGAATCTTATACATGGTTAAGCTTCATGACAATCAGCTACAGATCACTCATTTACTATTTGCTGATGATCTTCTTCTCTTCTCTGTTGCTGACACACAAAAGTTGAGGATCTTTGCTACAATTCGAACGAACATCCGATCTAAAGATTAATAGAAGCAAGTCCTCAATCTCGAGTATTAATGTCGATCAATCCTTTATGGCTCAAGCTGAATCAATATGGGGTTGCACCAGCTCTCCTCTACCCATCCATTAACTTGGTCTGCATTTGGGAGGGAATCCCAAGTCCTATTTCTTCTAGACTCCCGTACTTGACAACATTGAAAGGAAACTTGAAAGCTGGAAATACTCGTACATTTCTAAATGTGGCAGACTCACTTTAGTCCAAGTAGTGCTAAGTAATCTACGTACTTATTATCTATCCATATACAAAGCTCCTATCTCCATTTGCAAGTGTATCGAAAAGATGATGTGCGACTTCTTTTGAGAAGGATCCAAAAAGAATGGCAGCTTCCATTTGATTAGATGGGATTATATTACTCTCCCCAAAGAAAGAGGTGGCTTGGGTCTTGACAAAGTTAAAACTACTAACATAACCCTTCTATGCAAATTGATCAGCTCTAAATATGTCTCTACTTCCCTGGATAAGATCCTCACAAACTGTACTTTGAACAGCTCTAAATCTCCTTGGTTTCATACTGCCAAGCAATAAAATCTTATCAGCAACCACATTCAGTGGACAGTAAAGAATGGTAGTAGTAGTACCTTATTCTGGTTTCATAACTAGACCCCTCATGGTTCTTTATACAACAAAGCTCCCCGATTTTATGCCCTTACAAGCAATCCGTGTTGGGGTTGGTGTCCTATCTCGTGGTTCTCATAATTTGTAATCTGTATATGAATTATTTATTTAATAAAATAATTAGTTATTTTATTGGATATTTAGATTGCATTAATTCAATCCAATAAATTAAAATCCGAAGTTATTTTATGTAACTTAAACATGTATGTGGTTGACATACATATAGATCATGTTTAAGTAATAACTTAATTGGTTTGTAGTATATGGACAAGGTTAAGTGTCTTATTCTAGTGACACTACGGATATGACTTACTTTGTAATTGTTAAAAAAGTTGTATAAAGTGTTACAAACGATGTGATCTAATCATTCATGTGGAGACACGCAAGTAGGGGTATCATAAACAAAGAGTTTGTAGAAGATCGGACCGCAAAATGATTATTCTAACACCATTAATTGAAGAAGAGATTAATATTTCACAAGATGACCATAGGTGACTCGACCTTAATCTTGAGTGAGTTATGTGAAGGAATGGAATTCCCGTTGCCGAAGCGAATGATCGCCTTTGTATCTGTGTATTTGATTTTGGAACTTGTTAAAATAGAGAAGAACGGTATGATAAACATTAAAACTAAGCATGCTAGTACATAGAGGAAAGGGAAAGAGAGAACACTTACCCTTAAGGAAAAACAGTCTTCACGTATATCTCTTCTAGTGATCACGAACAGGGAACTTCCTCAATAACACTTCTTCCACGAACACAGCAATATAAGTGCTTCTCTTGGACACTACCATCAAGCATTCCTCACTACTCTCAAGGTAAGAATCAAGGTAGGGTTGTGGGATTTCCTTGTTAATTTCGGGTGAGGGAGAAGGAAAATATTTTTTGGAGAGTTTCAGAAAAAGATGCACACTGAATTCTCAATTCTGTTTTTCACATATGAACTAACTTTTTTTTTTTCCTCTATCAATTGTCCTGTATATGCGAGATAGTGGGAGTTATTTCCATAACTCCCTCGGAGATATTTTATTTTTTAATTTTAATTATATTAAAATCAATATAACTAAAACAAACCATATATTATATCATATATAATATAACCAATAGTTTATACTATATCATATATAATATAAACTAACTTTATATTCTCTCATATAACCTATAGTTTTAATATGAATCATATTCATATTGATTTTAATCTATAGTTTTTATGGGCGTGGTAGCTAAATGATAGGCGGATGTGTTAGACGATAAGGCATCAACGCTAAATGATGGAGATAAATGATGGGCGTGGTAGCTATACGATAGACTATGCGCGAGATTGTTGAGAGTGAGATCGTTTACTAAACGATTGAGCTACACAATTAGATTTAAAATTTGATAATATTTTCAATGTAGGTTACTAAATTATATATCAATGGAAGCAACAAAATTGACAAACAGTTATTAGATTTATCTCGAGGTCTATAACAAGAAGAAACATGCTACAAAGGGTACATTGTTAATGAATTTAGATTTCGTATCAAGGATGGTGATGATTTAAGAAAAACACAAAATAGTGGGATAGTAATGAGAGGAACTGATGATCAAGAGTACTTTGGCGTATTGCCTGATATTATTGAATTGCAATATATGGGTGGAAACAAGGTCGTTTTGTTTAAATGCAAATGGTGGAATATCAACGGTCTTGGTAAAGGAATTAGAATTGATTATCATGGACTAACTAGTGTGAATATAATGTACACATTGGCTACAAATAAGCCATTTGTATTAGCATGCCAATCTGAACAAGTTTTTTACCTTGAAGATAGAAGAAACCCGATTTGGTATTTTGTGATTATTACAATATCCCTTTGCATAGATGAAGATTGTAAAGAAGAAGATGACGAAGAAGACATAAATAGAGCAATTTAATTCTTAATTTTTTTGTCTATCATTTCTGTTAGGTAATCTCTTTTTAACTTTATAATATATGTCTCTTATTTCTTAAACTAATACTCAATTTTTATTATGTTATTTATCTAACTTGTTTTTTTCCAACAAGTTCATTATTTATGTAAAGGATGAAAAAAGTAAGAAGCAGATTCAACAACAATAATAGTATAGATAGTCACGAGAATACTACAATTGCATCTACATCTAACCAAATAGTTGAAGGTTAACAATCTTCAACAAAATCTAAAGTTGGTTTAGAAGCTTCATCATCGTTTACAGGAGAAATTAGATCAACTACTAGTCATGAAAATTTTCTTAATAGAGGTAATATGTTTTTTATAATATATATTATTTGTTTTTGATTTGTTAGTAACTTACTTCTTTTCTTTCTTTTTACTTTAGAATCTTCTTTTAGAGTAAGAAAAGTACGTGGTCCCACACGTAATCTCAAACTAGTTAAACTACCTCATGAGATTAGATTTGAAGAATAATGGAGGAAGAAACGACTCGTTGGAGATAATGTTGATGTCTTTAAAAGTCGAGCACCATCTTAGCTAGACAAGTCAACTTTACTTCTTTACAAGTAAAAAGTTCGAGAGATATTGATACAACAACAAAAAGGAAACTATTTGAACTTAAATTGGTATGTGAAAAAATAATATTTTTTCCCCCTTTAATTTACTTCCTAAATAATTAGATTACAACTACCATTTTTTTTTTTTTTTGTAGGAACAATTTAAAATTGAAGGTCATGAAGCTTTAGTATTGCTTCAAATTCACCGATCATATAATACCTAGAGAGACAGTCTAAAGAAAAAATGGTTGTACAAACATGATACAGTTGCAGAAGCTTTAGTAAATATTCCACCAAGAATTACAATAGAAGATGCAAAATATCTTTCAAAGTTGTGGAAGTCAACTGAATATCAGATTGTATTCTAATATCTTTTTCTTGTACATAAAAAAAATTGTACTTATTGTTATTTTTTTTTATTGATGCTCATACTCTACTTTTAAATTACAGGAGATGTGTGAAAAAAAACCAAAAGAGCCGTTCTAAATTGAATGTACATCACACATGTGGTTCACAAAGTATACAATAAAGAGTTGAAAAAGAGGTAATTATATGAAAAATTACATAAACTTCTTTTAATTTAGTCAAATTATCTAATATATAATATTTTCACTTAAATAGGTTCGAGTCACTAACGAAGAATCGAGTCGAATTAGAATTTAGGAGCTAACTCACTTGAGCAATAATGGATTGGTTGTGAATGAAACTACGAAAAAAATGGTAAGTACAAAGTAATGGATAGATATGATGTTATTGGTTAGAATTTAAGTAAAGGTCATTAATTTATCATCTTTGTTGCTCTGTTCTAGAAATGATTGATTTAAATAAGTCTCTACCTTATCCCCTAAGAATTCTTAGACTATTGTCTGATGAGCTATAGAACATATCTTGTTCAAGCAAAGTCTTATCTATAGAAAACTCATATCATTGTCCTACGATATTTAACATTGTGAAGTATGAATATTTAAAACTAGTAGTTTCCAAGTTTTCAATTTGTAGACTAAACAAAAATTATAGTTAGTTTAGATTATAGTGTCATTTTAGAGTTCAAGATTAGTAGTTTCCAAGCTTACTTCTTTCCCTTTTCTTTCACTACTTCTTAGGAAAATTGCTCGTTATTTTATTTTTTTTGTTTCAATTTTTCTTATACTCTTCCACAAAATCTAACATTCCATATATTTCCGATGCAATTTGGATCAATAAAAGGAAATAAATGAAAATGGAATTCCTAGAATTTGGTGAATCTTAAATGGGTTTCAAAGACATTTGTTTGTTTGTTGTATAGATTTCAATCTATCAAATATTATGGTTCTAACAAATACATGTGTTTGTTTATTATAAACATTTGAATTTATATGTGTTAGTTTGAATTATAATATGTGAATTTGTATTTGTAGTTGATAACGGGCAGAAATGCACGTTATCATAGTGCTGAGTTCTTAAACAATGATGGATTGCGTTGATGAAATATGTTAACTTGCGTCCATTAAACATCAATTTCGTAATATTGCGATCGCATGCGTTCAGCGCATTAGAACTGTTGATTTTTGTATTTTTGTACAGAATATTCGTTAAGGCAATGCAAGAATTGCAATCATAGAAATCATTGGTCGAGCGCAACTTCACCGCAAGGCTTTGCGTTCATCATGCTCGCGAACATTCGCCCAAGAAGAATCACCGCAACTTGGTCAGCGCAACATGGTGGGCGCATTTGGGTGAACGGCCAATTAAGTGCGATGGGACAGAAAACTGATGATAGTCAAATCCAAATTAAGTTGACAACCGATAACGGTTACAAAGTACATTCAGCTTTATCGGTGACAATTATTCGGCGCATCAGTCAGGAATTAAAGTTGTCCCATCTGTACAACCTGGAGAGAGAAGTCGCCTTTCACCATGGATTCTCTATAAATACCAAGGGGATTCTTCAAAGAAGGGGTTGATCGGTTCATGAGTTCAGCAGTTAGAGATTTCATACTTCAGTTCGCACGTCTTTGTTCTTAGTTTTTCGTTCATTTTAAGGCGAACGCGAGGGAAGAAGTTGTGCCGGCAGATCATTCCGGTAAGCTTAGGAGAGCGCCGAAAGCTTCAAGGATAGAGACAAGGCCGACGCCTGCGGAAGCAGGAACATCTTTAGAACAGAATAAAGATTTCAGTGTAAAAAGCCTCGGTCAGTAAAGAATTGCTACCAGACTCTCTACCCTTACTTTCCATTGTCATTTTGTACTCAACTCATTTATAAGAATGGAATTTCTTTCTCTATATCTATTCACTCTCTGTTATTCACGCATGAGTAGCTAAATCAGTTGAATGGGTTGAGAAGCATTTAGCTAGCACAACTAGGGAATCTTCATTCTTTGCGATTATCTTGTTTATGTATGCTTCATTCGTCCATTAGAGATACTCGGGAGAGTAGTCTAAGGACAGGATCTAGACTTGGGAAGGTCAGGTTAGAATATAGACTCAGAAGAGCCAAATTAGAACGCATGAACAAGAGATAGGTGTTTAGGAATGAGCACTATTTGTTATGAACGCATCGCATGCATCCTAGAGATAGGATATGATTGTATGCGGTCACCTTGCTTTTATGCATTTTGCATCATCGCATAGGACAAGAGTAGAGACTTAGGAATGAGCTCTATGGACATTTTGCATTCAACACATGCGTCCTAGATTTAGGAGTATCACATTTACATTGGAAAATAACTTGTTGTGCATGGTTGTAACATGATCACATAGTCTAACGCATTCCCAAGTAACGTTAGCTAAATATCTTCTCAACCCGTTCATTGCATACTCATTGCATCTATCAACACAACTATCTTTTCTCAACTCCGCTGCATTTGTTTATTTCTTTTTCATCAACGCAAAAAACAAACCCAACACTTTATTTATTTATACGGTTACCGCAAAGTTCTTCATAAAAATTACCAACACAAACTGTTTTCACAAGTCTCTATGTTCGACCCTGGACTTACCAGGAAACTTAGAGAAATTTACACTTGGATTCCGCCGGGGAAACTTGAGTGCACAACGAAATTCCATCAACGCATATCATCCATATTTCCATTTCATAAAACCAAGCATCAGTAGTCAAAACTTAAATTATATGCTTCTCAAGTGATTGATGGTACACTTGACATCAACGAGGATGAGATTTTCATACGAGTATTTGGACCGGAGAAACACGGGCGTGTTCGTGGTTATGGAGTATATGTTACTCCTTCTGTGTTGTTTGGATCATTGTCTACTATACGCAATCTTGAGCGTCGTCTTAATGAGTCCGAACAACCACTTCAAGAATCTGAACGACAAAGAAAAGAATCTGAACAACAAAGAAAGATTGAGGTAGAAGCACTTAGGTGTCAAATAAGCAAATTAGAAAATCGTTTTGAGGATAGATTTCAAAAATTGATGGCAGAGATGCATAAAAAATTCTAGTTGATCAATTGTAGTTTGATGTTATAGAATTTCGATAGCCTTTTGGTATACTTTTATGACATATAAGTTTACTTCCATCCATGTCATTGTCTATTTTTTCTATTTTATTCTTATACTTTGTAATTCATGGTACTACATGTAGATCAATTAGTAAAAACAACCTTTCGAGATTTGTCAATAAATGTGCTAAAAGGTTTTGTAAGAGAATTTTCGAAGGATATACAATTGTTGATAAATAAGTTTTTATGAAGGTTAAAATTTTGAAAATAACATGATAAGCCCTTTAAAAATAATGAAAACCTTCGAAAAAGACTACTTGATAGTAGATAATTATCGATAAATAATTTGACAATTATTGAAGGTATATAACCTTTGAAAAATAATAATTTTCAAAAGTTAATCAACCTTTGAAAAATAATACTTTTCGAAGGTTAGTAAACCTTTGAAAAAGTTTTTTTCGACAGGATCTATTTCAAAACTTTTCAAAGGTTGAGATAACCTTTGAAAAAAAATGTTTCGAAAGTTTATTAAATGTTTTTTCGAAGGTTTTGACCTTCGAAAAATATCAATTTTCTTGTAGTGATTGTTACTACTATTATGTGGTGTACTTGGCTTGAAAGAAATTGAAGAATTTTCTAGGGCATCGACAAGCCCCGTGGACAATTATAGGATGACATCATATCACTGGCCACCCTATGATGTACGAGATCAAATCTCTTTTGTAACTACAATACCCCTTCCATTTGTTTAAAACAGAATATGTTCTTCTAGTGTTTGTTGCCCTTTTGTATTCTAAGCACACCTCCTGCCCTTTTCATGTACATCTTCTCTTTTGATTGAATGAAGGTGCTAGGCTCGGAGTATGATAAGGCCACTAACATTGTGTCAAGTTGAGATAACCTGGTACGCCTACCGATCCCACCATTCTCCAGTATTATATTAAAAAAGAAAAATCAATTCTAACCAATTTAACTCCATAAAGATCTCATTCCTTATATGTATTTCCTTCTTTCTAGCTAATTAGAGTGTTAATTCTTTACCTTGAAGATCAATCTCTCTCTTTGGTATAGCCATATGTTTTTTTTCCATATTTGTTTCTCCTTCTTACCTTTTATGCTTCTTCACACCATGTGTATATTAAGTATTTGAACCAAATTTTTTTGTCACATACCGTTTGGTGAATAACAGTGCTTGGGAGTTCATTTTTTCTTGCATTTTATTTTTTTTCTTTAAAGATGAAAATCGTTTATCTGTTATATATTAGATAAAAGATAATTTTTTCAAGAAAACACTCTGATGAAAGGTATATAGAGATAAAACCTAGGAATAGGACCTTCATCTTCCTCTTTAAGTAGGTCTTTCTCTAAAGAATACCTATCAAATTCTTTATGAAGACCAAGAGAGACAATCTCTTACAAGATCGAATTGTTGAATGATAAATTTTGGATCAATCACATATTGCAACTTCATTCACATTTAGGACCAATTAGAAGCTGAAATGTGTCCCAAATTGAAGTTGAAGACAAATTCCGATGACGCCACGTGGTTTCATCATGATCGTTAAATTGGATAAGATAAATTTGACCCAATTTGATGTTATTATTTAGTTTAAAGTCCAACTAGTCCAAAAATGGGTTAAATTTGACCTAAATGTCAAATCAAGCCCAAATCCAACTAATTGGGCCCAAAGGCCAGGCCGATGGATCAACCAAGCCCAAATCCAACTAGTCGGGCTCATGGACCAACCAAGCCCAAGGCCACGAGGCTCACAAGAGAACTTTATAAATAGATGAGCTCTCCTCATTTATGGGGTCAGCAATTCTAGAATCCAGAGAATTCTCTCAACAATCAGAAGACTCATAGACTCATGAAACTGCACATTCCTTGAAAACACAAGTCTCCTAAAGATACAAGGACTCTTCCAAGACTTCAACTTCAAGAAAATCACATGCTCTATTTCATATACTCAAGCGTACACATTCAATTGAGAAAGAACCAGAGGATAAAATACTAGAGATCAAACCACATCACATCGACATCAACATTAACACAAGTTCAACTCCACGAAACAAGTTTCTTCGGAAGCCTCGTGCGACTACTAATCCTCCAAGAAGATCATCAAGCCCAAAGTTCGATCATTAAAGATGATCAACAAGTCCAAAGGCCGACCATCCAAGAAGATCATCAAGCCCACAAGCCAATCATCCAAGAAGATCATCAAGCTCAAAAGCTGATCATCCAAGAAGATCATCAAGCCCAAAGGTCGATCATCGAAGAAGATCAAAAAGCCCAAAGGTCGACCATCCAAGAAGATCAACAAACCCAAAGATCGATCATCCAAGAAGATGATCAAGACCAAAGGCTGATTATCCAAGAAGATGACCAAGCCCAAAGGCTAATCATCCAAAAAGATCAACAAGCCCAAAGGTCGATCATCCAAGAAAATCAACAAGCTCAAAGGCCGATCATCCAAGAAGATAAACCAACTTAAAGATTAAAGTTTATTTTAAACGCATCAAAGAATTATATATTAGAGATTGTACTTACTGTTAGGATTGGTGTCCTAATTCTCCCGGAGTCTTATTGTTTTGTAAAGATACACATTGTTCAATGAATAAAATAAGTGTTATTTAATTCTGGCATTTACTCATATCCAATAAACAAAACTCCTTGGTTATCTTATGTGAACTTAAGCATGTATATGTGATATACATGTGGATCATGCCTTAAGTGATAACCTAAATCGGTCTGTAGTATAAGGATTAAGGTAGAATACTTGATCCTGGTGATACTACGGATACAGCCCACTACGTAGAGGTTTGCAAGTATTGTAAACTACTACAGATGGTAGATCCTAACCATTCATGTGGAGACGTGGAGCGGGGGTATCCTATACAAAGAGTTTGTATAAGACTTGGACCACAAGATGACTAGACTCTTTATATAATGCTGTTAATACTAGAGACTTGTATCTCACCTAAACGACCATAGGTGACACCACCTCAATTCTGAGTGTTTGGTGAACTCCTGCCTTTGAGGGAGGTCCTTTGATTAGTATAGGTGAGAGTGGCCAGATTACAAACTCGACATGCCTACCTTTTTGGGGACTTATCTGATCTGGGAGCTGGAAACTCAATCCACAATATGGAATTCACTTCTTTCTCGAAGCAAGGATAAGTAGAGAGATTGCTCCCTTAAGGTCTGATTCTAGGGCTTGAACATAGTGGCCACAGCTTCTCTTTGGAAGAGAAAACTCAGTCATAGTAGGACTATGATTTATCTTCATTAGAGAGATCAATGGTACTTAAAGAGATAGATGTAACTACAGGGACAGAACGATTATTGGCCCAGCTGTACTTACAAGTGATCTGTGAAGAGTTGTCGCACTGCTGATTGGTGAAGATGAACACATAATATATCTATAGTGGGGAAAGTTTAGCTGTCGGTCTTTAATGGAGTGTCTGGCAGTTAACTGATGGTGGATCCCGTGACTAAAGAGTTTAGACAGTTATTCACGTACCGTTGGAGCTTCGGATCTACAGGTCCATGAGGTACCCTTGGTAGTTTGGATTCATGTTGAAGGATCAGTTCTTGGTGTTGATTTGAAATGTTCAAATTGGCAAGAGGTATTTTGATTATATGTGATATAATCGGAATGATGTATGAGATATATCTAGTGGAGGATTGATGTAAATGAGATTTACATTAAGTACCATGGAATAGAAAAACAACTATGGTTTATATGTTTCATGAGATGAAATATTAAAACTATAGGTTATAAATATAGTATGACAAGTTGGTTATCATTTATATTTATAATAATATTAATTATTAGATAATTAATACTTTTTCTTTTAAATAATCAAATGTAGTGGGTGGTTATTGATCATGGTAACCGTGAGTTTAAAAGGAAATCGATTTTTTGTTTTGAAAAAAGGGGTTTTTACAACAGTTTGAAAAAGTTTTTTGAGTTTTCTCTCCGGCAAAAAGAAACTCACGGAAGTCGTCAAGTAAATAAAAATTTACTAAACAACAGCTGGACGAGCTAAACGATCATGCAAGTACTAGCTAAATGATCGTACAGTGTTTACTAAACAATCGCATAGCTTTGCTAGACGATCGCTGGCCCAAGGTAAACAATCGTGTAGAATCAACCGAGCTAAACGATCACATAGCTTTTGCTAGACGATCGCATAGTTTATCTAAACGATTCGGCATTGACCTATACGATAGGTCTTCGACTTCTCCCACTTGCCCAGTCGTGTATGTGATCGTTCTTTCCTTTGTTTATCTGCCTCACACCAAGTCCGAACAGGGCCACCCTCTGGATTCTCACATAGAGAATACCAAGGTTGCCTTGTTAGTTTTGTCACTCAACTCGACACCGTCAAGGTTTTCTGGAGGCCGTTCGTGGTGCTATGGAGGTCATTCGTTGTTTCAGAGGAGTTCATGACCGAGGAGATCGTTGAGGACGAGCGCGAAGTGTTCGTGCTATGTTTGTGTGATGTTGCAAGCATGTAGATCGAGCGCTCGTGGTTGCTGCTGTTTGATCAGAGTTGCACATCGGAGCGTGGAGACGTTTCTGCATATGTACGTAGAGTTTTCTTTATGCATTTGTTTTTAATCCTGTAATTTCTGGAATTATTTATATAACGGTTTGTTTGAAGTCGACTGTAAATGATTTGTTGATTCATGATTGTTATTTAGAATTGTCTTGTTCCGCTGTTCATGGAAATTGGGATTCTGATTTCCTTCACTTACTACACTAAAATTGATACAAATACAAAGTTCAACTCTAAGAAATAAGTTTCTCTGGAAACTTTGTGCAAAAAAATTAGAATGCCCGATGGAACCTCTCATCTCTTTCTCATCATCCAAGTCAACAATTCAAAAAATGGCACCAAATAAAGTTGCATCCAAAGCTACTACTGCAAGCGACTCTTACACAGGGCCTATCACCTGCAATCACTCAAAGAAGATTCTGCATGAGCAAGAACAAGACCTTGTCACCACAGAGAAAATTTGGGAATAGCTGATGGAATTTTCAAAAGGTGGGATCGCCATTAGAGAAAATCCCTTATTTTACAACTTTTCTCTTGCTTTTGATCGATCAGAGAAAGAATGACACTTTGATATAATGTCTGTCATGATGGCTGTTGAGTTGGCCATGGCAGAAATAGAAAAGGAAGATAAATTTTCTAATGAAAGTTGTAGAGGAGCAAGATCATGAAATTGCTGCCTTAAGAGAATAGATGCAGGCTTGTGAAGCTACTAAGTCGGGTGAAACTCCTACTGTTAAAGCCAATAACAAAGGGAAGACCGTGTTGCAGGAAAACCAATAACAACAATAAGCTTATGTTGTCTCATTGTCGATTCAAACAACTGCAGGATATGATCACCAACTTCATCATAGCTCAGTATGGAGACCCATCTCAGACTTCTTTTATGTACTTCAAATTGTACACTAAGAGAGTCAACAACCTGAGAATACTTGCTTGGTACCAACCTCCAAAGTTCCAGCAGTTTGTTGGAAAGGGCAATCCAAAACAACATATTGCTCACTTCAACGAAACCTGTGAAAATACAAGAACCAAAGGATACCTGCTAGTCAAGCAGTTCATTCGTACCTTGAAAGGAAATGCTTTCGATTGGTATATTGATCTAGAGTCGAAAGCGATTGACAAATGGAAACAGTTGGAAAGAGACTTTCTCAACCACTTTTATAGCACTAGGCGTGTTGTTAGCATGATGGAGCTGACAAGCACCGAGCAATGAAAGGGAGAGCTGTTCATCAACTACATCGATCGATGGAAAGTTCTAAGTCTGAAAAGCAAAAATAGGCTCATGGAGTTATCTGCAGTGGAGATGTGCACCCAAGGCATGCACTGGGAGCTTCTCTACATCCTACGAAGGATAAAACCTATTACGTTTAAGGGAAAAAGCACAAGAATGAAACCAAGGGCACTGAAAAGATCGTGGATAGTGCCACTAAAGAATCTATGGTCATTCGTTCAACTCCAATGAAATTTTCCTCTAAAGGAAAACAAACAAAATTTGAAAGAAAACACAATGATGGCGAGAAGCATCACCAAACTCTTAAAGAAAAACAAAAGAAGGTTCATCCATTCCCTGATTCTGATGTTGCAGACATGTTAGAGCAATTGCTAGAAAAGAAACTTATTCAGCCGCTGGAATGCAAGCGATCGAAACAAGCAGGAAAAGTAGATGATCCTAACTATTGCAAGTATCATCGGGTTGTTAGCCACCCAAAGGAAAAGTGCATTGTGTTGAAGGAGCTAATTCTGAAGTTGGCTCGTGAAAAGACAATTTAGCTAGATTTGGATGAAGTGACTCAAATAAATCACACTACAGTAGCGATGACTTCAAATGTTCCAATTATGTCTCTATCTTATGGTCAAAGAGAAATCTTAATCCAGTTTGGAACCTTTGAGCCTATGATTTTTTGGTTTCACAAGAGATTCAAATGACAAACTCCCAAAAAGAAAGATGAGCCTGTTGAAGATAACGAAAACAAGTGGATCCTTATAACTCATCAAAGGAAAGGAAAGTCGAATTCCACCCAAAAGAAGTTGCGCTTTCATCAATTACAAAAGAGGAAGCAAGATTCAGAAAAAGAAATAAAAAAAAGGCATGGGAACCTAAGATCGTGTAGAAAAAAGACAAGGGCTTCCCCCAACTCCAACGACCAGTAACTTTGGCAGACTTCTTCCTAAGAAACTTCCTCGATAATCATCCTGAGGAAGTATTAGAAGTTAAAGCATGTCATGCTGTCAGCACAGCTAGAGTCGACAACAACCATGTAACTATTGAAAAAGTTTACAATTCAAAAGAAACCAAGCAAAGAGCTTTTGTCTTCGATTGTATCAATCCTTCAACTACTCGATCTTCAGTCTTCCAAAGATTGAGTATCACCACAAAAGAAGAAGAAAACCAATGTCCAATATCTACTTCCATTCAAACTTCAACCTTCAAAATGCTAAGTATCTCCACGTCAAAGAAAGATTAACCTACAACATCTTTTTTTTATTGTCTCAAGATGACGAGCGATCAACATAAAAGAAATATGAAAACCTTGAGGGCATAACCATTTCATGAAAAAAAAAAAAAAAACAACGACGAGAAGATTCACAATCGTGTCCTTTCACGTATGAAAAGGAAGTTGTCTATTAATGTAAATATAGAAGGTTCCTTGATGGTGAAGCCAAAACTCATCATATTGACAAATCTTATAAATGAAGTGGATGATCAAAGTCATGATGAAATAAGAGCTTCTGAAGTTTAAATGTAGAAACTCCTTATCACAAGAGCCTAAACTCCATATTGCTTTTGGCTCGCATGAGCTTAAAAGGTGAATGTCCAAAAAAAAAAATTGAACTACGTTATGACTTGATCCCTGTCATTATAAAGGCTATGTAGGCAACATGAAGGAAACTTTAAGTTCAATCCAGACAAAAAGAAAAAATAACCCTCCTAAACTTCATGACTTGATCCTTTTCTTCAAGGGTACGTAGGCAACTTAAAAAAGTTTAAGTTTAATCCATCAAGAAGTGGCACAATCACCCTACGTGTGACAATACAAAAAAATGATGTTGTTTATCTCTACTAGGGGGGAAACACAAAAAACTGAAGATGTTATCTTTATTGAAGGCAACATGACAAATTGAAGATGTTCAACCCTACTAGGGATAACACAAAAAATTGAAGATGCATGTTGTCTGCACGATACTACACAAGTTGGATGTGTACAATAAAGTTATGTTAGAAAATTCAATCATCTTTTCGCTCACGTAAACAAAAGAAGTAGTGTTGGGCGTTGCTTACTTCAAGTTCAAAGCATTACCCATCTATAGTTTAACTCTTCATCTTCAGCTATAGATGTTCTTCAAGATCAAGTTCAGAAGTTTTGTCGATGCATCTTTAAATTTAGGTTCGTAGGCTTCGTTGATACTTCTTAAAAATCAAGTTTAAAGAATTTGTCAATGCTTCATCAAATTTAAAACTCAGAGGCTTCGTTGATGCTCGTCTATCTACAAGTTTAGAGGTTTCGTTGATGCTTCTCCATCTTCAAGTTCAGAAGCTTCATCGGTGCCTCTCCATCTTCAAGTTCAGAGGCTTCGTCGATGCCCCTCCATCTTCAAGCTCAGAAGCTTCGTCGATGCCCCTCCATATTCAAGTTTAGAGGTTTTGTCAATTTCCCTCCATTTTCAAGTTTAGAGGGCCCATCAATGCTTCACCATCTTCAAGTTCAGAGGCTTCGTCGATGCTCATGCATCTTCAAGTTCAGAGGTTTCATCGATGCTCCATCTTCATGCTCGAGGCTTTGAAATGTCATCTTCATGCTTAAAGTTGCAAAGTCAATCTTAATGTGATAGATTCCTTGGTGGTTCGTCAAACTCAAATGTGGAGGATTTGTTGATGCTTCGTCAAACCCAAGTATGGAGGATTCGCTGATACTTCAAGCTCAAGTGAAAAGGATTTGCCGATGCTTTCTCAAGCTCAGATGTCGAAGATTCATCAATGCTTCGTCAAACTCAAATGCGGAGGATTCGCTGATGCTTCATCAAACTCAAATACGGAGGATTCGTTGATCGTCAAGCTCAAATGCCGAAGATTCATCGATGCTTTATCAAACACAAAAGCAAAGGATTGGTTGATGCTTTGTCAAACTCAACTGCGGAGGATTCGTCAATGCTTTGTCAAGCTCGAGTGCAAAAGTTCGTCGATGCTTCTCCATCTTCAAGTTTAGAGGCTGCATCGATGTTCCTCCATCTTCAAGTTTAGAGGTTTCATTGATGCTCCTCCATCTTCAAGTTCAAAGGTTTCGTCTGATACTCTTCCATCTTCAAGTTTAGAGGCTCTGTCGATACTCCTCCATCTTGAAGTTCAAAGGCTTCATCGATGCTCTTCCATCTTCAAGTTTGAAGACTTCACCACTTCTTCTTCGAAGTCAGGTTATGATACTTTGCTCCCTCTTTAAAATATTGGTACAGCTCCTTCATTCTCCAAATTGTTGGTACAGCTTTGCTTCCTCCCCAAGAAAAATGTTAATGAGGCTTCGCTCTTTCTCCAAAATGCTGGTGCAACTTCACTTCCTCCCCAAATTGTTGGTGTAGCTTCACTCCCTCTCCAAAAATGTTGGTATGGCTCCACCTCATATGAGAAATCATGTTTAGTTTGCTTGGCTTCGCCTCATACACGAGAACAACTCTAGTCCACCTGGTTTCACCTCATATGCAGTCTGGTCCATCTGACTCCACTCAAAAGCTTGATGGCATATTCTCCCCCATCTTCAAAGCTTGATGGCATATCCGCCTCATCTTCAAAACTCGATGGCATATTTGCCTTATCTTCAAAGTCAAATCAAGAAATGATGTAATAGGGTTGTTTAGATCTTTCTAAGATCATCCATGTGTTGATCAAATAGGGTTGTTGGACCTTTCCAGGGTCATCCCTATGTTGATCAGGTGACGATATAATAGGGCAGACCTTTTCAGGGCCATCCCCATATTGATCAAATGGGGGTTGTTAGACCTATCCAGGGTCAAAATACACACCATATGTTAAATTAATGCAAATTGAGTGCTCTAATCATGCTCTGATACCAATTGAAAGACACACGAATATGATAGTGAAAATAAATAGAATCAAGAACACTCTAATTACACTAATTTCATGGATTTTACATGCAAGTCATAAAAAACTAATTAGGGTTTAGAGCATAACCATTGAAGAATCCCTAAATTACTCAAATCCTTTGCAAATTACTTCAATTAACCTTGATATAGATAACCACAAGAGTTTCTTCACTATACTCTTGGTCTTAGACTGGGTGATGGAACCTAAATTAAGATGGAATTTGAAGAGGATTGAGTTTGGAGAGGGAAAAAATGAGAGAAGACAAATTGTTCTTCACAATTTTAATTTTTCATGAGGTCTTAATAAAGATTACAAACAACTATTTATACTAAGACAACACGCAAAATAAATTAAAAAAAATTTGACACATAATCAAATTTTGTTAGTGGAAATAAACGGGTGTTTTAAAATAATAAAAAAAAATAGAAAGTGGGAAATGTGGGATTTTCCAACTTTTACCATTTTTAATTATTGAAAAATATTGATTTTAATTAAAATCAAATTTTATTTTTAAATAAAATTAATATTGATTAATTTTATTTAAATAAATAATTAATTTTAAAAAAAATATATTTATTTAAGTTAATATCTAATATTAAATTAATAAAACACCTATTCTATAATAATGAATCCTTATTCATATAATATTTAAATCAAATTTAAATATTTTTAAATCTCCAAATTTGTTTAATTCAATAATTAAACATTAATTATATTAAATATAATAATCAAAACCCTAATCTGAATTTGAACTTTTCAAATTCTCTCAACACATAAGTCTAAGATTTAATCTATTTATGAGCTAGTAAAGGGACCTGGACCTATAGATCACGAGCTCCAACGATCCGATATTAATTGGTTAAACTCTTTTAACCGAATTAATCAATAGTCGTTAACTATCGGGACACTTCACTAAGGTCCAGTAGCTACACTCCCCTCATTATAGATAGATTTTTGTCCACTTGATTTAACCATAATCAGTAAGTCAATCCTTCATAGGTTGTTTGTATTTATAACTGGGTCAAAATTACCATTTTACCCCTGTAATACATCTTACTCCTTAAGTCTCCACTGATCCAATAATGAATAGTTGGTATATGGTCCTACCAATAAATTGAATCCCTATCAAACATAGAGAGGGTTGGGCCCCTTGTTCAAAACTAGGAGTCAGTACTTAAGAGAACAACTTATCTACTATCCTTGAAGTTAGGTAGAAATGAATTTCATCTTACAGAACTATGTCCCTAGCTATCTACCCGGTCTTACCCCAAAAATGGGAGGCTTATGGAGTTGGCGATGTTGAGCCACTTTCACCCATGCAGATTAAAAGATAATCCCGAATAAACAGAAGTTCATAGTTAGTTCAAGATTAAGATTGAGTTACCTTAGGTCATCAAATTTGAAATAGTCAATTCTAACAGTAAACGGTGTTAGAAATAAAAGTGACTATTTCGTGGTCCGTTCTTATGCAAACATCTTTTGCATAAGATCCTCCATTCGCATGTCTCTACATGAACAACTTTAGAATCACGTCGTTTGTATAATATATAAAGTAGGCTGCATCCATAGTGTTCCCAAGATAAGGTACAAAACTCTATTCTTATACTTATAGACCATTTTGACTAAAAACTTAAACTTGATCCACTTATATATCTCTATATAAAGTTCAAGTATTCATACTATAGTTAGGGGTTCATTAGTTTATTGGATTTAGACCATTACAAGTACAATTTACATGTTCGATAAAAATTTTATTGAATAAACTTCAGTAAAATATGTTTAAAAGATTTATAAACTACGAATTTAGGATATACAACTCAACATTTTCAAAGTGAAAAGGATTTTAAGAAATCCACATCAGGATCAGTGTTCACCCCGAATGGGGGAGCTGTAGTATGGCGTAGCATCAAGCAAGGATGCACTGCAGACTCCACTATGGAGGCTGAATATATAGCTGCTCGTGAAGCAACAAAGGAAGCAGTTTGGCTCAGGAAGTTCGTGAGTGATTTCGAAGTTGTTTCAACAAGGACTTGCCATCATCTTATACTGTGACAACAATGGGACATTAGCCAGCTCTAAAGAGCCTCGCAGGCATAAACGATGAGAACATATTGAGAGGAAGTATCATTTGATACTAGTGATTATGCAACCAGGAGATGTGATCGTCAAAAAGATCACTTCGGAACACAACATCATTTATTTCTTTACGAAGGCTCTTTCTACTAAAGTGTTCAAGAGTCATCTAGAGAGTCTAGGTTTACGGGACATGTACATTGTATAATCTAGGGCAATTGGAAGATGTGTAATGAGTATATGGATGCCCTAATTTATTGTATTTATTTACTATTCCTACTGTTTAGGGTTATTAATATCATGTACATCCCAATAACTAGAGTTTTAGTTAAAGTAGAAGTTTGTTGGGTTTTATGCCCTAAAACTCATAGATGGTAAATGTAAATAATTGACTGTCATCAATAAAGAGTTATCAATGTTATTTCAATAAGTGTTATTGATTGTTTTGTATGAGTTTTGTCTTAATAACCCTAAATCCAATAAACTAACATCCTAGAATGTCTTATAAGTCTTAAACTGTATGTGGAGACATACAAGGATCAATGTTTAAGATACAGTCTAAAGGGTCTATAGTATAAGGATAAGGTTATGAAGGAACTCTTAAACAAGAGTATCCATGAGCAGAAGCAGATCTTTCCGATTTCATTGTGACAGAATTACCACACATACATTCTAACATACAAATATGTATTGTAACACTAATTACTGGTATGCTTTAATAAATAAAATATAGAAGACCGAGTAAATGTACCAGTTGAAGACTTTCTTCAATCAAACTCAGTTCAGTGGAACGAACTCCTCTAGGCTCCTTATCGTCCAGCAAACAGTTGCCTACCAGCACCAAGGCCGTCTATACAATCAGCAGCGCACGAACCAACGACAACTGGGGACGACACCACCACACGAAACCCTCGGTATTCTCGTAGTGAGAATCCAAAGGGTGGACTATGATGAAATTGGTAGAGGGGATGAGGAAAAGATGATCATGTCGAACAAATAAGCAAGTAGGAGATAGTAGAAGATTATCGTATAGTTGGATGCTTGTCGTTTAAAAAAAGGTACACGATCCTGTAGGTTTATCTAAGCAATTTTTTAGGTCTTCTTGGCGCACTAAGCGATCGTATAGAAAACATAAGCGATCGTTTAGAAATCGTGGGCAATCGTTTAGTGTCCGGGTGTGTGATCGTTTGGGAAGACGGGCACTATTGTATAGGCTCTCAACTCTATGTGATCGTATACTTTCACACCATGAGCGATTTTTCTGCGTTTTTTACAATATGAAAACAATTTCCATTTTATTCTTCAATTATAAGAACTGAATTCGATCTTCCCACTTTCGCACGATTCCGGAGAAATACTCGACCAATTATCTCATAACCGCCTGATTAATTAAGTAATGAATATAATCATATTATAATCTTAACCTATGTTTGATATCATATATCTACTATAGTGTTTTCTCTTCTACTTGATCTAAATCATATTTATATCTAATTTCCTTCAAAATAATGTATCTCATACATTTAGTCAATCATATCATATATATTTAACCAGTTCAATTATATCATATATAATCGAACTCCCTCTTGTCAATTTGAACATTTCAAACTGACCCAAAAACTTATTCTCAACTTTATCCAAGCTACCAAGGGGACCTTATGGACCTATGGCTCGAAACTCCAACGGTACGTGAATAGCTAACTAAACTCTTTAGCCACGAGATCCACCATCCGTTAACTGTCAGGTATTCCACTAAAGATCAACAGCTGAACTCTTCTTGCCATAAATATATTTTTGTGTCCATTGGATATAACCAATCATGAGTACAATAACCCTTCACAGATGCTCATAAGTACAACTAGGCCAATTTACCGTTTTGCCCCTATAGTTACATATCATTCCTTAAGTACCACCGATCCCTCTAATGAACAATACAACATAGTCCAACTATGTGTGAACACCTCTAGCACCAAGAGGTGTGTGACGCCACATCGTTCAAGTCCTGGAATCAGTCCTTAATGGAGTTATCTATCTACTTACCCCTACTTTGGGGAAGGAGTAAATTTCATCTTGTGTAGCTAAGTTCCCAGCTCCCAAATCACACGAATCCCCAAAGTGGTAGGTTTGAGTCGGCGAACTGGCCACTCGCACCCATGCAAATCAAAGGACCGCCGTCAATGGCAGAAGTTCCCAACTCACGCAGGATTGAGGTCATGTTACCTATGGTCATCCTAGTTAAGTGAAGTCTTTGTCATAAACGGTATTATATAACGAGACGTTAACACTCCATGGTCAAGTCTTATACAAACTCTTTGTATAGGACGCCTTCATCCGCATGTCCCCTACACGAATGATCAGGATCATACCATCTGTGACAAGCTACAACACTTGTAACTATTTCACAAAACGAGTCGCATCTGTAGCGTTACCAGGATAAGGTTTGCCTCCTATATCCATATACTACAGACCATTTTGGTTATCCCTTAAGACATGATCCATTCGTACGTCACCACATACATGCTTAAGTTACATAAAGATAACCATAGATTTTAAGTTTATTGGTTTGTTGTAAAGCAAATAACACATTCAACTGAGCAAAATCAAGAAGTTAAGTAAAATATCATAGATTATATATCACAAGCGTTCATACAAACTGTTTACAAACTACAGAACATGAGACTTTAGGGCATCAACCCCAATAGGTTGAATACTTTATCCTGGTGATACTATGGATAATGCCTACTTTGTATTTGATAAAAAGGCAATGATCCAATGCATTCGTGGTAGGTAACATGCGAGTGGGTTAATCCTATACAATGAATTTGCGTAAGATGAGACTACGAAATAGTAACTACTAGATGTAACTCGGTTGACTAGTTAGGTTTCTATTTCAATAGGACGACCTAGGAAACTTAGTCTTAATCCTGAGTCTATTATGAACTCCTATTCACGAGGGATTGTCCTTTGATTCGTATGGGTGAGAGTGACAAGTTTGCTAACTTAATATGCTTAACATTTTGGGGACAAGATCGAGTGAGATACTGGGAACATAGTAATACAAGATGGATTTCACTCCTTTCCAACTATAGGTTAAGTAGATGAGTGTTCTCTTAAGTGGTGTCTCTGGAACATGAACAAAGGGATACAAAGGTAATTTCTGTTTAATTGTTGGACCATAAACAGGCTATTAATTAGAGGAGCACTAGTATCTAAGGATAAAGAGGTAACCTAGGAGTAAAATGGTAATTTGACCTAGTTGGTATTACGAATACTCGTGAATGACTACTTGCTAGTATTGGTTTATATCTGTGGGCACAGAGATGTATCTGCAGTGAGAAAAGTGCAGTTGTGGGTCTTTAGTAAAGTGTACCCATAGTTAACGAATATTGATTAATGTGGTTAATGAGTTTAGTCAATTAATCTCATGTAGTCGAAGCATCTTATCTATAGGTCCATGAGGTCCCCTTCCTAGCTCGTAAAGGGAATTGAGGTAATTATGTCTTGAATTGAGTTTGAAATGTTCAAATTCACTTAGGGAAATAACATAATGTATAATGATACATTATAACATAAAGTTTATATTTTAATTAAATTCATAATATAAATTTAATTTTGGATATGATTCAAAATTATTTATGGGAGAATTAAATATTTGAAGGAGTTCAAATATTAATTTAATATGAATTGGATTCATATTAAAATTATAGGATAAAATTAATGTATATTAGATGCACATTAAAACTATAGGTTATGAGAGAAATACAATTGAATATGATTAATTGGAGAATTAATTAATTATTAATTTAACTTAATTCAATTTAATTAATTAAATTAAAACTATAGGTTATGAAAGAGATGTTTCATTTAAATATAATTTTAAATTAAATCATTAATTAAATTAAGTATTAATTTTTATTAATTAATTAAATTAAATTATTTATTTTATTTTTAAATTAAATCAAATTTTAACTCCCACATAGGGAGTTATTAGAAACATGGGATGGCTTCACGTTTCTCTCTCTTTCTCCTTTGATTAAAAACCTACAAACAAATATTGGGATTCTTTTTACAGAAATGCTTTGTAGAAAAAAAAATCTGTCAAAATTCTCCTCTCCTTTCCCCAATTCTGGTTTTGGTTCTCACAAACCAACACTTCAATTCTCAAAGAATATGAGAGTTTCCATATTAGTGGTGTTCAAGAAATCCCAAGGAGAATTGGCAATTTTCATTCGAGTGATCTATAAAAGTAAGTTTGTTTCCTTTTTCTCTGTAAGATTGGATTTATTTTTAAGCATTCTTAACCTAGGGTTTTTAAGTAGATTTAATTTTTTTAAATCTCTATGATATTATGTTTTTTCTAGTGTATTGATATTCAGTTTCTAAATTAATTTCGAGAAAATGTCTTGATTAATTCCACTACGTTAGGGTTTTTATCCCTACAATTACATATTACTATTTGGTTGTTAAGATTTTTGTTTATTTAACTTAGTTAATTTTTATAAATTACAAATGAACTTGTCTATTTGATAAGCTACGGTAAAAATGATGATATTTTATATGTTATATGATTCTGAATTGATAGAAAATTTAGATATATGTTACTTGTTTCAATGAGATAGTATGTTGTTTATAAATTAGCCATGTGTGAATAAACTTGGAGTTGTGCAGTTGGTGGTTTGCAGGAGTTGTGTAGGGATTCGTCCACAAGAGTTGGGTAGTTAATTATTTGCAGGTGTTGTGTGTAGTTGTTGGTTTTTAAGAGTTGTGCCCTTGATGGTTTGCAGGAGTACTTGTGTAGTTATATGATCATTTGTAGGATAAGTGTAATTGTTTCTTTATATGAGTTGAAAACTATGGTCAATATGTATGTATATAGTAGTTGTTCTAGGAGTTGTGTATAGTTTTTGGATTTCCAGAGTTGTGTAGCTTGCAGGAATTGCATACAGTTGTTTGGTTTGTAGGAATTGTGTGAAGTTGTTTTCTTATAGGAGTTGTGTACAATTATTGCTTTTCAAGAGTTGTGTAAAGTTGTTTCTTTGCAAGAGTTGTGTACTCTTGTTGGGTTTGCAGATTTGTATAGTTGTATGCTAATTTGCAGGAATTGTGTAATTGTTGGTTTGTAGTTGTACTACAAACTTTATGTATGTGACTTGGTATATTATTGTTTGTGTATAAAGTACAGGTTAAGTGCTATGAGTTACTTCTTACCGTGAAATACAAATTTCAGGTTAAAAATATGTTTGGGGTCGATTACAGGTTGCATATATGAGGGGTCCCAATGACTCGAATATTTTTCAAATCGGTATAGTTGATGGATAAAAAATGTCAATAAAATATATAGTTGACATTCAAAATTTGTCAATAAAAACATATGTTATCAAACAATAAAATAGTTTTCTGGACATGCAGAAAATGTCATCGGAAAGAATTTTCTTGACGTTTTTAAAAAATAGTTGATGGACAAAAAATGTCAATATTACCCTACTTTGACGTTCGAAAAGTATCAATAAAATGAATTTTTTTATGGCTTTTCCATAGAGTTGGTGGACAAAAAAAAAAGTCAAAGTACCCTTTCTTGATAGCAAAAAAGGTCAAAGTACCCTTTCTTGATGGCCAAAAACGTCAAGAAATGATTTCTAGTGACGTATTTTGGCCGTCAAGAAAACCAATTTTCTTAATGGTCAGGCTTTCTTGATGTTGGCTTTCTTGAGGTTTTTTGGCTATCAAAGTAGATTTTTTTTTTTTTTTTGGACATTTTTTACCCATCAATAAAGGCCAAATTTGTAGTAGTGATGGGTTAATGAAGTAATTAAGGAAATCAACCCTCGAACATCTCTATCTTTTGAATTTCACATTTGTTTTATTTGCTTCCAGAATCAAAGCATCATCAAAATTTCAGTTTTTTAGATAAAATCGAGATAATTTTAGAATAGCATAGTATAATCTGGACATTTGGTCTCCATAGGACAATACTCGGTCTTTTGACTGTTTTACTATAACTTCACTCATTCACTTACAATAATGTTATCTTTGGCTCACATAATCGGCCACTCCATCAACTCCGATGCTTGAGGGCTATCTTGCGGTGTAAAGATAGATTCAAGCATCTAGTCCATTTGATGATGGGCGATGGGAGATCATACGTTGTTTGGTGGACCCTTAGTTGTCGACGGGTGCGATTTTGGATACATATGGGTCTAGGGTGGTCGGAGATGCAGAGAATAGTTTGGAGGCGCGATTGTCGGAGTATATAGATGGTGAGGAAGGTCGGAGGTGGCCTACAGTGTCATGGGAGTTGATCAAGATCTGGGGTCTTATACAGGCAGTGGGCCTAGGGTGAAGGGGGACAATTATTGGGTTTGGGTGCCGAGTGCGAGTGGTCAATTTTCAGTTGCTAGTACATCAAATCGTTTGCGTCCTCATCATCCTATGGTGTCTTAGGCAAGTCTTTTATGGTCTGAGGTGGTATCCCGCATCATTCCTTCTGTGCGTGGTTAGCTGTGAGGAACAGGCTGGGTGTCACAATCGCTCTTTCGGAAGCTTCTCTTAGCGATTGTGCGGCACTTGTTCCCGCTCACGAACAAGCCAGCCAACTCAAATACGGACTGCCGATGGCACACCGAGTGCCTCTTGCAACCTCCACCCCCGTTTTAGGAAAAACGGTTTTAGAAAACGGGTTTAGAGAAAAGGTTTTCGTAAGAAGATTTAAGAGTGTGTATAAAGAAAGAAAGATTGTAGTAGACTAGAAAGCAATAAGCAACAACAACGGCTTTATAGAGTACTACTCCGGGTATGAGGAAATGATGGTTAGTCTTATCCCCATATAGTGCATTCTGAACAAAAAGCCAACTGGCGCCCTTGCATATGCAAAAGGGCGAGTGGTCACTTACAATGAAAATGTAAAGAAAGCAAGCTAACTAAACTAATACAATACAGGATATGAAAGTATGCTAGAAGGGGGTTGGATTGGGCATGCGGCCATGGGCAACAGGCCCTGGACAAGCATGACCGTTACATTCTCCCCCACTTAATTGGTTGACGTCCCCGTCAACCGACCTTGTTCAAAACCTGCGATGGCCGGAGCTGCATTCTTCAAGTCTTCGGCCCGCTCCCAACTGATCTCTTCGTCGGGGAGATCCTTCCATTTCACTAAGAACTCTGTCAGTTCTCGTCTGGGTCTTCCGTTACGGCGCGTACGTTTACCCAGGATTTGTGCAACTTCTTTCTCAGCAGAACTCTTCATCGTGACCGGTGGGCGCCTTAGCATGTTTCGCTGTTCATCCTCGGGTTCGGGATGATAGGGCTTCAGGAGACTCACACGGACGATAGGATGAATCTTCATCCACGAGGGTAACTGAACCCTATATGAGGTTTTCCCGACCTTCTCAATTACCTCCACTGGACCTTATATTTCCTTACTAGCCGTTGGTCTCTCTGACCTCGGAAACGAAACTGTTCCGGTCGTAGCTTGATCAAGACCTTGTCCCCAGCTTGAAACTCAAGGGCCCTCTGCTTCTTACCAGCCCATTTCTTCATCCTCCTCGATGCTCTTTCTAGGTAGGCGCGAGCTATCTCAGAGGTTTTGCCCCACTCTTTAGTGAAGTTATGTGCCTGAGGACTTTTGCCTGCATAAGGGTGGTCCACCAAGTGTGGCCTGAGTGGCTGTCTATCGTACACTTCGAAGGGCGTTTTTCCGATCGCGGAACTCTGCTGGCTATTGAAGTTGAGCTGAGCCATACCTAACAACTCGTCTGACTATTTCCGACGCTCAGCCAATTCTGGCGGGGCCATCTGATATGCATTCTTGGCAGGCGGCTTTGCCCCTGGCAACAACTCAATCTCATGGTCAATCCCTCTTCGTGGGGGTAAGGACTTGGGCAAGCTTTTCGGCATGACGTCCCGATACTCTTCCAAGACAAATAGATCGTCTTGGGGGATCTCCTCTTCAGTGGACTCAACCGATTCTATCGGGATGGCCATGAACGTGGGTTCGTCGTGGGCCAGGCCCCTCTTCAATTGGAGGGCTGAGATCATTCTCACCCCATTTGGCCGCTTGATACTGGCTTGGACTACAGTCGGTGTAGATCCGGTAATGACTAAGCATTTGGCGAGGGGCACTGGTATGACTTTATGTTCAAGTAGAAACTCCATCTCCAGTACCACATCGAAATCATCCATCTTGACAATCACGAAGTCAACAAGGCCCTTCCAGTCTTCTAACTTTACCGGAGTTCTCTTCGCTATCCCCGTAATCGGTAGGGCTGCGGAATTCACAGCTTTCATCTTCCCAGCATCTCTTTCCCAATTCAAGTTCAGACGGCGAGCTTCCGTTTCCGCCATGAAGTTATGGGTAGCCCCAGAGTCAACCATAGTGGTTTTGGCCAATCTTTGGTTGACCTAAGCGTCCACATACATGAGACCTTTCTCTAGTGACTCCGTCGCCTTTCCCATATTCTTCTGGAGTGCAGATAAGAATTTCAATGCCCCCATCCTGGGATTCTCAATTTCTGCCGCTGGCTCGGTTACCGTCTCCTCTAGTTCAGCCTCGTCTTCGGAGGTAGAGGCTAATGTGGCTTGAAAAGCACTGAACGCAGTTTGATTTGGACATTCACGCGCCCTGTGTGGCCCTCTACATATGAAACAAGACAGAGGGCGATTGTAATTGTTATGTTGTTGTGGCGGCCCCCGCCAGTTATTTCCTGATCTCGGTTGGGATGATTTACGGTCCCCCCCTGTGTTCTTGTTTCCTCCCCCAGGTCTGGGAGGGCTAGAACGGCTGTTTTTATTTTCCTCATTTGAGGAAGTTGATTGCTTCCTCACATCTTGTGAGTCAGTGCTAAGGTCGTATAGTCGTTCAGCTGCCGCATAGGCAGAGGGGAGATTCTGCACTCTCTGTTCATATAGTTTTGATTTCGCCCACGGTTTCAGCCCTTCCACAAAGCAAAAGACCTTGTCTTTTTCAGACATATCTCGTATGTCCAACATGAGTCCTGCAAACTGTTTTACATAGTCCCTAATGTTACCTGTTTTCTTTAGCTCTCGGAGTTTCCGTCGAGCCAAGATCTCGACATTTTTCAGGGAAGAACTGCGAACGAAGTTCTTGTTTCAATCTATCCCAAGTATCAATAGTGCAACGTCCTTCCTGTATGTCTGTAAATCGTGATCTCCACCACAGTTTCGCATCTTCAACTAGATGCATCGTTGCTATTGTGACTTTCGACTCTTCAGTCACTGTGTTCGTCGCCTTGAAGTATTGCTCAAGGTCGAAGATAAAATTTTCCAGGGCTTTCGCTTCTCGCACCCCACAGAAGGGTTTCGGTTCTGGGATTTTTATTCGGCTCACTGCCATGGCTCCCCCAGGTGGGGCTTGGTTCCCTACCGCTCGGATGGTGAGATTCACCCTAGCACTCACATCCGCTATCTCGGCTCTGACGACATCCAGGGCCGATCGAAAGTCTTCAGATAAATCGGTTACCATCTGAAGTATTGCTTTTTAGGAGTTGTCCAGCTCTTCGACACGCTCCTCTATGTGGGCAACAGAGCCCGAGGAGCTATCGCCTCGTTCAAAGTTGCCGGACCGTACTGTTTTGGTCTCGAGGGTCTCTACCCTCATCATCAATTCTATGACGGGTAATCCGTCTAGGCGGCCTACCACCGCATCAACTCCATCGGCTTTCTCGGCAACTTCTTGTAGCCGAGTCTCAAGGAAACGAACATTATCTGGGACCTCTCTCAGGTAGAGCATTTGTTCTTCCACCTCTACCAATCTGTCCACATGGGACTTGTTCAGGTTCTTCGTCGCCGACATGATCACTGATCTTCCCTCTATAAGCCAACTTGGCTCTGATACCAACTGTCACAATCGCTCTTTCGGAAGCTTCTCTTAGCGATTGTGCGGCACTTGTTCCCGCTCACGAACAAGCCAGCCAACTCGAATACGGACTGCCGATGGCACACCGAGTGCCTCTTGCAACCTCCACCCCCGTTTTAGGGAAAACGGTTTTAGAAAACGGGTTTAGAGAAAAGGTTTTCGTAAGAAGATTTGTGAGTGTGAATAAAGAAAGAAAGATTGTAGTAGACTAGAAAGCAATAAGCAACAACAACGGCTTTATAGAGTACTACTCCGGGTATGAGGAAATGATGGTTAGTCTTATCCCCATATAGTGCATTCTGAACAAAAAGCCAACTGGCGCCCTTGCATATGCAAAAGGGCGAGTGGTCACTTACAATGGAAATGTAAAGAAAGCAAGCTAACTAAACTAATACAATACAGGATATGAAAGTATGCTAGAAGGGGGTTGGATTGGGCATGCGGCCATGGGCAACAGGCCCTGGACAAGCATGACCGTTACACTGGGCACGCGGAATTGGTTGAGAAGGTGGGGTGTCTTTTGTGTGTGTGTGTGAGGGGGGGGGGGGGGTGTATCTATTTTTTTTAGTGTGGATTTGGGAGAGAGGTGTAGCCGGGGGTGGTGCGTCAGTTGAGTTTGTCTCATCGGGTGGCAGAATGGGATGTAAAGTTGAGTTGGGTGTGTCGATTGGGGTCGGGTGAGGGGTGCATAGTAAGTTGTTGCATATCTTCTAGTGTGCTTCATCTACTACATCTGCTCTGTTTCATCTTATTATCTCTACGGTTCATACTCGCGCTATTTCCTGGTGGCTTGATCTTCTTGGTCTTATGTAGTTTTCGTAGCGATTTGATGTTTTTCTTCATTTTTTTTTTGTTGTTGGTCTTTTTTTTTTTTGCTATTGGCTCCAGTTGTGGGGTTTTCTATTTTTGTTCTCTGTTCTTTGTCTTATTCCTTGGTGGACTGTGATGTTTTGTGTTTGGTTTGGCTTTATTTGTGTCGAGCTCTGTCTTAGCTTCTGCTTGTTGCCTTGATCCCAGACTGTGGGATCCTCCTTGTTGTTGTATAATTATATTACCTATTCAAATAAAATAAAATAAAACCTTAATTTAAAGCTTAAATATAACTATTAATTGAAAAATACATTTAAAATATCAATACATTTTTATATTTAAGTTGACACACAAAATTGTCAATAAAAACACTTTTGTTGACACAAAAGTACATAAGTTCTGTAAAAAACGTTGAATTCCCGATTTTTTTATTAGTCCATAATATTTTGTAGTCAATCTTAACATTAATAAAATCACTTTTATCGTGTAAAAAATAAATCATATTTGTATGTAAAAACACTTTTAAGAAAAAATTGTAAGACACATGAGTATTTTTATTTTAAAACATGTTTATCAAAAGTGTTAAAATGAAAATGACTTAACTAGAAATGTCACATGCACAAATTTGTAAAATGATTGCTTAAATTAAAAGAAAATGAAAGTTATTTTCCAAAAATAAACCCGAAACTCCATTTTCCAACATACCCAAAAATACATGTGTGCTTAGAAAACAACAAAATAAAGTACAATCTATAATTTATAATATATATATATATGCAGAAGTATTGAATAAAAAAGTTTCAAACAAAAAAGAAATCATAAAAACAAATTATTTATGTAAAAAAAAAAACTGCACGAGAGGATTTAGAAATTTGGTTCATGAGTGGACTTTATATAATTTAGTAAAATAAATGTAATGAGTGAGACTTGAACCTAGGTCCAAAAGGGGCTATAAGATAAATTTACTATTGAGCTAACTAACAGTTTTAATGTTATGCTAGTTCTTTATATTTATATTTTATAAAGAGCATAAAGTTGAGGGAGGTTCGAGTCTTTCTTGGGCTCATACTAAATCCACCCCGACACCAGATACTCTTGAAATATGCACTCAATATCCAAATACCCAAAACACAGACATATAACCTTCGGAGACATGTGAATTCAACATAGCATATCAAACAACTCCAAATATATTTATCTAGTCAATCTCGACATAATTTAACTCGTCATGATATTATATATTTCATGAGGTAGTTCCATATTATTGAACTAAATTAACTTTATTGGGTAAACATAGCCAAAATTGTGGAGCCACAAAACACAAGAGAATGTAAATCAAACAGAAAATCCGCAGCAATGAATGGACCTAAACTACGAAGTGATTTGACATGTAATACACCAACCCCTACATAGGCCGCACACGTGGCCTTATTCCTTTTACTATTATTATTATTTTGTCTAAAGCCTTCTCATTCTCTTTCGCTATCTCACTTTACCAAACTAGACAAAGACTCATTCAACACTCTCCACTTTACATTAATTAGGGTTGAAAACGTTGTAATTTCATCACTTTAATCCAAATTATGTGTTACAAAGCTTTTCAAATTTCATCTTTAGTGCCTAAATTTCTTCTTCACATAGTCAATTAACCCATCCTTTTCAACTTAATTAAAAAATAAAAATAATCTTGCTCTTTCCATCCAAAATCACGACTTTTTTATATTTGAAATCACTACTAACATGTATAGAATAATAAAAAATAATAGACTTTTTACGATAATATAAGGGTGAAATAATAATAGAGCTCTCACATAACTAAATATATTGAAATGCCTCACTTTTAAAACTATTTAAGTCTTGATTAATTATCATTTGATTTTTTGTTTTAGTTTTTAAAAAATGAAGCTTATTAATACTACTAGCTACAAAGAGTTTGTTAGATACATTGTTCATATTCTATTAATGTATTAGAAAATCAAGTCTAGTTTTTAAATATAAAAGTAATGATTTTTATAATCCTAATCTTTTATTTTGGGATTTTACTATGAATTCAAATGGCCCTTAATTTATGGTTTTTGGTTTTTTAAAATTATGCTTTTTTCTTATCATTTATTTACAATAATTTTCGTCTTTTGTTAAAAAAGAATTCGGATTCTGAACCAATTTTAAGAAATATTTTTTTGTTTTTAGTTTTTAGAACTTGGATTTAATTTCAAAACATTTGTAAAAGTTAGACAACAAAAACTCAATAGTGAATGTAGTGTATAAGGACTTAAGTTATCAGATTGAGTGTTAGTTATAATTCTACTTTATATAAGGGTGATATATTTTATATCAATAACGTGAAAATGGTATAAAGTATACCCGTGATACAAATAAGTATATATCGGTGTTACAAAAAATTGAAAACTTTTGTATTTTAATTGTATAAAAAACATTTGCATATAAAGCAACCCTTGTTTCTACCATGTTACTACAGTTACATGCAAATTTTGAGCAACATGTTTCACAACATATCAAACGTTGTAACATGTTATGTGATGGGCTGTGAATTCTACATAATATTTTTTTCCTCATATGTCAACAGGATTTGCATATTTCATGGTTGCCTTCCTTGATTTCCTGCCGAGATTATTTATTCACTCTTTCAAGATCTTATCAAAACTAGCCATATATATTTATTTTTAGATTAGCCTCATTTTTAGAAAAGTGTGTGCATTGAAAGTTTTGAGCTTAAGGTTTGTCTAAGCCTTAATCTTCATGTATTGTGATTAAAAAGAAAAACCTTTTTGTTTTTCCGTTGTGGCTTTGTTCCAACCGACAAGTAGGCTTGGTTGGATTATATTATTGTGAGCAATGTTGTCAAAAACAAACAATTCAAGATACATATTGAAACTAAGGAGAAACGATTCGACTCAATTTTGAATCGTAAATTCTATGTATCGCACAATTAAAGATATTGAATCGTGTGACTCGTTAAAAATAGAAACCTTTCGATTTACTGATTAAAAAATATATGTTTTACGAGTTACTGCTCGTCGGAGAAGAAGGGTTTTCCAGAAAAGAAGAGTTCACATCGGAGAGGAAGGATTCTTACAGAAGAAGAAGAGTTATTGTGGAAATTTAGAAAAACAAATTGAGAAAATATTGTCGGAGAAGAAGGGTTTTCCATTTCATCGAGAGGTGGGATTTTGAAGAAGTAAAATGAACAGACACATATACTGAATAAGAGAAAAAAAGTGATTCACGTGTAGTCCATATCCATAATCTTTTTAATTTCCTTTTATTTTATTATTTAAATAATATAAACTTTTGGTACTCAGTTTTTTTAAATATTAAAACATGTGGTTTTCATTTTCGAGCTATTTCTTCTTTCTTTCTATTTTTATGAACTGTATGTTTATTCTCTTTTCAATTTTTTTAAAATAACAATCACTTTTCAAATTATTTTTCTTTTTTTAAATTAAGACTTTTCATATCTACACTTTTAACATTTTCTTCTTCATACTTATTTTAATAAGTATGAAGAAGAAAATTAGTTGGATGTTTTATTTTCTTGGGTTGTTTTTAAATATAGAAAAATAAATCAAAATATTTACAAAATATAGAAAAATTTTAGAATTATCAATGATAGATGCTGATAGACACCAATAGACGTCTTTTAGTGATAATGATAGACGTCTATTAGTGATATTGATATACACTACTGATAGAGTCTATCAGTGTCTATCAGCGTCTATCATTGATAATTCGAAAATTTTGCTATATCTGATAAATATTTTCAACAATTTTATCATTTGAAATAATTTCCCTTTAGTTTATGTTTTTTATATATTTATTTGGATTCATTTAATGCACCACTATTTATTTCTCTGTTTTGAGATTTCATATTATGTTTATATATATTTATCAAATTAAAATTTACAATACACGATACACTAAAATTCAATTTCGATATACATTCCGTTTCACGACTTAATAACATTAATCGTTAGTATAACACATCATATAGAGAACTTGGGGTGAGTTTTTGATATTTTATTGAGGAGAGTTCAATCAAAGCTTGAGAAAAACTTGCTTATGAAGGTAAGGAAATCTCACACTTAAGGAGAGCCTTTTGTCAAAGTTGAAATTGAAAAAAAAATTATACGTGAGTCAATGAAGAAGGAATCTATCAAATAGATGATATTGCATTAAATTAGGTTACCAAATTTTAATCTTGCCCACCACTTAAGACGATGCCTGTAAATTGTACCTATAAGATTTCGAAGCCCCCTTTAGTTCCACAGTTCAACAGATCATTCTGGTCTCTACTGGACCGTTCTCATCTACAAGTACTCAAATCTTATTATAAATGTCGTTTTCCAAATAAATATTATTCAATTCGGACGGCATCTTCAAAATAGCATATACCAAACCCAATTTGCATATATGAAATTCCATCTTTTCAATCATTTCAATTAGGGTTTTCTTTTTTTATTATTAAAGAAAAATAAATAAGTTTCAATGTATAAAACCAAAAACAACCCTATTGATCAAAATTATATTATATTAATATTCCTTTTATATAGATGACTTATGAAGATCATTAAATTCGTTACAATAATGTTAAACTTTTACCCATATCGCCAAAAATATCTTCAAGAAATGGCTGCCACCTGTCTGACTATATTAAAAGTTTATAAAGACATGTTGTGGAAATTGTGATGCATGATTTAAAATATATAGAAAATTTTGATGATTAGAAAGCTAGTAAAGATCCGGGGCACCCACCGGCAGAATTATATGCTTCTTCTCCCTATCGGTCGGTTCTTGGGTTTCATTTTACTCTCCTCGAGTGAAATTCGATATTAATGGAGATAAAATAATAATAATAAGAAGAACGTTACATGAATTTCAATATGTAACACTTCAGTTTATGAGAAGTATATGAATTAAACGAGATCACATCTGAGTGAAATGAATGATATAAAAGTATAGTTAAGTAATACTGGTAGATGTAAAAAATATGCTGGAAGGACCTGTGTTGATTAATATGTGAGGATAGTATAGTCTTCATACTAAGAAGATAGAAGAAATGATGATGTCAAGACCATATGATGTCGCGTACGAATTTCGAGTAACTCTAATTTGAATCCTAGGTCGGAAGGGTTAGATAATACCATATTAAATTAATATGAATTGACGATAAGAAGAGTAATTCTAGATTATAGTGTCTCTTTAGATTCACCATATTTTATAAGTATTCGTCATTTGGACTTAATGAATTTTAATACGATGTTAAATCATCATCATTGAGAAAAACACTTGCAAATTGGATGAAAATTTGAGAAATTTTATAAAATGAATTATTTGAAATGGATTGATTGATATATATGGGTTGATTTTTATGATATATTTGATTATTTCAAAGTGGGGTGGTAAAGATTTTCTTGTTTGGTTTCTTTTAGTTTATGTGTATTATAAGCATCAAAATAAAAATGGAAAAATTAGAGAATATCTCGGGCTTACATGATTATTCTGTTTGGATTTTGGAAAATTTGATGTTGTTTAAATTCATTGTTTCTTTATATACTTATATATAGAGTGAATTTACGTTGTTAGATTTATTTTTAGGGACCTTTTTAAACATAAAAAAAATATATATTTAAAAATATTTATATTTTGTAACAAAAAGTTCTATAAAATCTAAATATTTATAAAAATTTTCCTATATTTTATTTTGCTCAAAACCTTTGAAATTTGAATGTTTATGATAAGATTTAGGTTCAAAACAACTTTAGTTAAAATTTATTTCCCCAAATTCTTTGAAAAAAATAATTTTCAAAAAAAGCTAGGAGCTTTCTTCTAGAAATATAGCGCAGTGGAACTTCTATTTGAGAGTTTGAACTTAAAATACATATTCTTTTATTATTATTATTATTTTATCTTAAGTTTCATCTGTTTAAATATATAAGCTTTTCTTTTCTTTTTTTCTTTTTGGAGAGTTTAGAAACATAATCTTAATGTTGTTAAATGGGGAGCACAACTGAACATAATAAAAAACACAGATAGAGAAAAAATATAATATAATAATGATAAATAAATAAAAATAAAATAAAATTTAGAAAATATGAAAAATGAAAATTTAAAATAGATTTTTCTCATCACCCACCAAATGCCACTTACAATTTGGCAAACAAGAGACGGACTACATGAACACTAATAATATCACATGGACAATATATGGAGTAATGGGCAAATGCTACTTGGTCCTTTGATACTAAGAATGAGCATCTAAATTACAACTTTAATTTATAATATTTATAATACTCTTTCTTAGATGCTCATTATGTATATGAGATATACCTCGTTAAAACTTTAAAGAATACAACGGGAAATCCAACAGGATAAAATCCTAGTAAAGGAAAAAAAAAATACATATTTCATATAATTTATACTCGTAAAAGAATACAATATATTAGCTCCCCTCATGAAAACAACACTTAAGATCTCTAAGTCACCGCATTCCAATGTTGTGCACAACTTTTTAAAGGTTGCGATTGGTAATGATTTTGTAAATAAGTCTATCAAGTTATCTTTTGAATAAATTTGTTGTACATTAATGTCATCATTTTCTTCAAGATCATGCGTGGAGAAAAAAATGTGTGAAATATGCTTTATTTTATCTCTTTAATATATCCTCATTTGGTTTAGGTTATACATGTTGTATTGTCTTCATGTAATATCGTTGGCAGATTTTTACTTGAAGACAAGCCACATGCTCCATGAATGTGCTGAGTTATGATCTTAGTCATACACAATCTTGAATAGCCTCATGAATTGGGATAATTTCAGCATGATTTAAAGGAGTGGTCGTTATGGTTTATTTCACTCGTCGTCATGATATAGCAATTCCTTCCCATGGGAATAGATAACCTATTTGAGATCTAGCTTTATGTTGATTAAATAAATATCTAGAATCTGTATAACTAACTAGATTAAAAATTGATTTATTTGAATAAAACAAACTCATATCGATCGTTCCGAGATAACGGAGTATATGCTTAATTCCATTTCAATGTCTTTTTGTTGGAGAAGAACTATTTATAGCTAATAAGTTTACTGAGAATGCAATATCTGGTCTTGTATTATTAACAAGATACATAAGTGCACTGATTGCACTAAGATATGGTACTTTAGGACCAAGTAGTTCTTTATTATTATCGCAAGGTTGAAATATATCTTTCTTCACATGTAGTGAACGAACTTCCATTGGAATATTTAATGGATGTGCTTTATCCATATAAAACTTTTTTAAAATTTTACTTGTATAAGTTGACTAATAAATAAATATCTCATATGTTAAATACTCAATTTGTAAGCCAAGGAAAAATTTTATTTTTCCAAGAACTTTCATCTCAACTTCTTTCTTAAGATATTCTATTGCTTTTGAAAGCACTTAAGGAATTCCAATTATATTTAAATAATCAATATATACAATTATAATAGCAAATCCTCATTGTGATTTCCTTATAAAAACATACGGACATGTTGGATTATTTTGATATCCTTGTTTCAACAAATATCCACTCAAGCGATTGTACCACATTCTTCCTGATTGTTTCAATCCATATAGTGATCTTTGTAACTTTATTAAATACAATTTCCGATAATTTGATTTATATATTTCAGGTACCTTTAAATCCTTCTAAAATTCTCATATAAATATCATTATCAAGAAATTCATATAAATATGTTGTGACTATATCCATAAAATGCATATCCAGAACTTTCATACACAGTCAGACTAATTAAATATCTTAGTATAATTGCGTACACCACCAGAGAATATGTATCCTCATAATCAATGTCAGGTCTTCATGAAAAATCTTGTGTAACTAGTCTCGCTTTATATCTTTTGACCTCATCATTTTCATTTTTTTTTCTCACAAAGACCCATTTGTATCCCATAAGTTTGACACCTTATGGTTTTCGGACTACTAGCCCAAAAACCTAACATTTTGAAAGTGAGTTTAATTATGCCTCAGTTTCTTCTCTCTACTAAAGCCAATATTTTATATATCAATATTCTTCAACAAGTTTTGGTTTAGAATCATCATTTTTAGATATAATATCAAGAGCAACATTATATGCAAAAATGTAGCCAATAACTACATTAGTTCGATTCCATCTTTTCTCTATCATGACATAGTTTATTGAAATCTCATTATTATCTTTAGGTATTTTACCTCCTTCACTAGTCATGTCAATGATTTCTTCATGGATATTTACATCATCAACAAAGTCTTTTTTACTTTTTTTTTTAGAATTTTTATCTTTGGAACATATTGGTCTACCACGCTTCTGGGTGTTTCAAACTCTTTAATGATAACTTACTGTATTGGGATATCAACTTTCGGTGGAATATTTGCAATTGGTATATGTGATTTAGTTACTTTCTTTGCATCTATAAATGCATCTGATAACTGATTTGTTCACATTGATCTAGGGATCTAAATAACACAATAATGATGCCTTCCATGTAGTTTCTTTTTTCAACTTCATAATTCCTCCCCCTAATGTTGGAAAATTTGTCTCATTAAAATGACAGTCAGCAAATCGTGCAGTAAATAAATCACTCGTCAAGGGTTCAAGACATTTAATAATTGATGGGGAATTGTATCCAACATATATTCCTAACCTCCTTTGAGGACCCATCTTAGTACATTGTGGTGGAGCAATTGGAACATATGTTGCACATCCAAAAATTCTCAGATGGAAAATATTTAGTTCACGGTCATAAGTTAATTGTAATGACGAGTACTTATGATAAGCTAGATGCCTAATACATACAAGTGATGTTGCATGCAAAGTAGCATGTCCCCATACAATGTAAGAAGCTTAGCTCTCATAAGTAATGGTCTAGCAATTAATTGCAAACGTTTTATAAATGACTATTCTAAACCATTTTATGTATGAACATGAGCTACAAGATTTTGAACACTTATTCCAATTGATATATAATAATGATCAAAAACTTGAAATGTTAATTCACCAGCATTATCAAGACGAATGGTTTTAATCACAAGAAATTGCACTCTTGACTTAATTATTTGAGCAAATAACCTTTCAAATACAAGGTTTCGACTTGATAATATGCATACGTGTGACCATCTATTGGATGCGCCGATTAATACCATAAAATATCTAAAATAATAAAATATATGAAATTTAGAAAATACGAAAAATGGAAATTTGAAATAGATTTTTCTCACTAATGTGCATCTCTTCCAAAATCCAGTGTAATCTTGAGACACATGGAGTAATGGATAAATATCATTTGGTCCTTTAACACTAAGAATAGACATCTAAATTACACTTTTAATTTGTAATATTTATAATACTTAGCAAGTTATTTGTAAATTTTACTTCAAAAAAATTAATTAAATGAATATAATATGCAGTATTTATTGTACTTTAACCTTAATATTCTTTCATCTTTCTACAAAATATGTCTTGCCATTTTATATCAAAGTGAATTATATGACCTTCGTTCTTAAATGTTAGAGGCTTAATCTTCCATCTCCACAGGCGTTATATTAAAAAAAAAAAAATGTCTTTTTTCGTTATAATTCTAATTCATATTATTTTAAAAAATATATATGATGTTAAAGTTTGAATGTCATTCAAACAACATTTCTTATATATCATAAAAGTGCATATATTATAACTATAAATAATGATTTGTCATCTTTAGTTTTTTAAAAAATATTCTCAAGTAGTAGCAATGAAACCATGATCAAAGAGTCGTTATTGGCATAGGTATTAATGTACTAAAAATGAGAAATATTTGGAGATCGTTATATTTATGATGAAGAAATGATATATGAATGCTATAATTCATTTACGAATAAAAGTCGATGAATGATATAATATATACATAAAGACTCAATTCTTTAAAATTTTCAAACACATTTGTGCATTTCTGTTTTTTTCTTCTCACATTTAAATCTTGTTTAAGATTTTCATGTAAAGATAACAACTTAATATTTTAAAATTATAACGTCCATTTCTAAAATTAATTATGAAAATGAAAACTATCCTTTCCTAATCTCAAACGACCTTTTTTTCTTACATGAAGACGAAAGATCTCACTCTCAAGTGTCAAAAAAAAAAAAAAAATCTTTTTCTTTAGTATAAACAAAAGTTCAATTGGTGGAGGATGATTTAAACATATAATAAATATAGAATACAGATCGTAATAGACTAATATATGTGTCTATATTTACAAATAATAATAAAATATTACAATCTATCTACGATAGATCGCGATAGACTACTATCTATGTCTATCGTGATACAGATAGACACATATGTCTATTGTAGATAGACACTTTTTTATTGAAGTATTAAAGATTCAGATCTCCATCTTTAGTATTATTAAACTAAAGATTAAAGAAAATGATGATAGGAAAATAACAACTATACTACTTTGAGTGGGAATAGTTGATTGTGTATTCTCTTAAAATATATTAATCCCCAACAAATTATTAATATAAGAATATGGACAGTGTTATTTTTTTTATAAATAATATATGGCATAAGAAAACAAAAAAGAATCAAATTAATTTTGTTAAATAATTTCCAAAGTCAATCATAAATATTTAAAACCCGCCATATGAAAGACTTGGCAGCCACCGCAACTTGGAGTTATTTAAAGTACAATTAAGATTGTAAATGTTCATATTTAAACAATTATTCAGTGCCCTTCTTATATAAAAATTAAAAAAAAAAAAGGAAATTCTTATAAATAAAAAATCATTGTTGGATAACCAATTAGAGCTGAAATAAAGTCAAAAAGGAAAAGGTTAAAAATTGGTTTTAATTTTTTTTTTTTTTCATCTTGATTCTTGATTTTAATATTAAGTAGCCGATCTGGTAAATCTTATTTTAATTTTAAAAATTATTTTTAACCTGCCTAACTTAAAATGACGGGTCAATTCATATCATATACTAAAATCTTATGCACATTTTTGTTTTTGTATTCACTTTCCGTCCATTTTTTCAGAAGTTGGAAACTAAAAAATGGTAGCTCGCAAATGTTTATTTGTATTTTTTTAAAATTCAACTAAGAAGTTGAATGTTTCATTAAGAAGCATAATAACTATAAATTGAAAAATTGGTAAAAAGCTAATCATAATGTTTTCTGTCGTGTTCGGTTTTATATGAGCAAAAAATCAGTGCTCATATGAAATACGAACAATCAGTATCCAGCACTGATTTTTTATTTTTATGTAAGAAGGGTACTGAATAATTTTTTAAATACGAACCATTACAATCAATTTAACTTGATTGGAGCGAGTCTTTGGAGCAGTTGGTTGGAGCAGAACAATCGTATCTTCAAAAGCGTGGATAAGTCAACAAGGTCTCTATGGGATGATATCATTTATTTGGCTGTTCTTTAGTGCTCAAAATCTTTTTGTTTTTGTAATTATAATGTTACTATTTAACTCTGAACTGGAAGGTTTTATTTAACCACTTCCTATTGTATTATCTTTTTTCGAGTTATTCTCTGGCTTGTCTGGTACATTGCTTTTAATGTTTAATACAATTCACTTTTGGTGTCGAGATGTGATGAGGGTGTTATGAAACTGTCAACTTGATTAAGATCTTCTGGTGTACTCTTGATCCCTCTACTATCTCTAGTATTCTATTAAAAAAAATGGTAACAAGAAAAAATAAAATTGCCATCAAACAACACTTGATTTTAATTTCATGAAAATAACATAGATCCAAATAAGTTGAAAACCAATACTCCTTTTGAGTTTGAATACTTTTTCTTTCCAAAATAGATTTATGACCAATAGAGTTTTTAATCAATTAAAAAGTTCTTTTTCTTTTCAAAATAGATTTGTGACCAATAGAGTTTTTAATCAATTAAGAAGTTGAGAAATCAAAATTTTTAATTATTGACAAGCCTATTTGGTGGAGGTTAGATTTACAACTATGTAAGTAGTAGTTATTAATAGATTTTGGTATTTTGATATTGTCGTGGATTTCTTTCCATTTGTTCTTTAGCTTTTTTTTCCTATTTAATCTTGTTGAATATGGGAAATCACCTCTTACCTTATACATATATTCTTCAGATCCTTGGAGCTTCAGACTTTAGATCTTCAGAGAGGTTTTGCCTACCGTTCTCCCCCTCCCTTCCCCCCTCAATGAAGAGGTAGAGTCTCTATTTATAGAGGTTTCTTATGGGCCTTACATGGGCTTGGGCCCAAATTAGGTTTGGTTGGTCCATGGGCCTAGCCTTTAGGACCAATTAATTCGATTTGGGTCTGATTTGACATTCGAGTCAAATTCAACCTATTTCTGGGCTTAACTGAATTTTAACCCAAATAATAATATCAAATTGGTTCAAATTAATCTTATCTGGGTATCTGGGTCACTACAACGCCACCACAATCTTATCTGGGTTTTGCTCAGAAGGTATCTGGGTTACTACAACGTCACCACGGTGTACAATTTTTCGGATAAGGTGGTACTTGCGTTCGATGTGCTTTCCCCATTTATGGCTTCGAGGTTCTTTTGAATTTGCAACTGCACCGCTGTTGTCACAATACAAGGTGATGGGTAGACGCATATTTTGAACAACTTCCAAATCTGTCAAGAATTTCCTCAGCCATACTGCTTCTTTTGCTGCTTCGCAAGCAACTACATATTCAGCTTCCATTGTGAAGTCAGCTATACAGGTCTGTTATACACTTCTCCACACTACTGCTCCTTCATTAAGAGTGAACACTGATCCAGATGTAGACTTTCTAGCATCTTTATCAGTTTGGAAATCAGAGTCAGTGTATCTAGTAAGGATCAGATCTTTAGCGCTATACACGAGCATGTAGTCCCTAGTTCTCCTGAGATACTTTAAGATGTTCTTAATGGCAGTCCAATGATCACGTCCAAGATTAGACTGGTATCTACTGACGATCCCTACTGAGTAGCATATGTCAGGTCTAGTACATGACATTGCATACATCAGGCTTCCAACTGCGGAGGCATAGGGAATATTTCTCATATCCTCAACTTCTTGAGGTGTCTTAGGACATTGTTCTTTTGACAGATGAATTCCATGTCTGAAAGGCAACAGACCCTTTTTAGAATTCTACATTTTATATTTAGACAATATTTTGTCTATATAAGATGCTTAAGACATGGCTAGTGTCCTATTCTTGCGATTCTGAACAATTTGGATCCTAAGAATATACTGCGCATTTCCTAAATCCTTCATTTGGAATTGTGTATCTAGCCATTGCTTGACGTCAGTAAGATATCCTACATCATTCCCAATGAGTAGAATATCATCGACATATAAAACTAAGAACGCTATAGTAGAATTAACGATCTTCTGTAAACACAAGGCTTGTCAACATTCTGTTCAAAGTCTTAAGATTTGATCGCAGTATCAAACCTTATATTCCAGGATCTAGAAGCTTGTTTCAATCCATAAATGGATTTTTGAAGCTTACAAACCTTTTGTTCTTGAACCTGTGCAATAAACCTCTCTGGTTGAGCCATATAGATACTCTCTTCAAGATCACCGTTTAGAAAGGCTGTCTTGACATCTATCTGCCAAATTTCATAGTCATAAAATGTGGCAATGGATAAGAGTATTCTAATCGACTTAAGCATAGCAACGGGAGAGAAAGTTTCTTCATAGTCCACTCCTTCTCTCTGGGTATAACCCTTTGTCACAAGTCGAGCCTTAAAAGTTTGTACTTTACCGGCTTAGTCTCGTTTTCTCTTGTAGATCCACTTACAACCAAATAGTTTTACATCATTTGGTTGATCTACAATTTTCCAGACAGAATTGAAGTACATAGACTCCATTTCGAGGTCTATGGCTTTGATCCACTGATCATGGTCCACATCTTTCATCGCCTGTTTATAGGTCGATGGATCCTCTGTGCCGTCATCAGGTATGACGACTTGTGTTTCTGTTAAACCCACGTAACGGTCAGGTTGATGAATAACCCTCCCACTACGTCGAGGCATTCTCAACTCTTGAGAAGGATATGACTGACCTGATGTATTAGTTTTATCTACTACTTTAGTAGATGAACTAGCTTTATCTGTAGCGTCTTTGGAAATTTCATTCAATAATAGTTTACCTTCTTATGTGGTCTTCCTTTAAGAATGTGGTATTTGTCGATACAAATACCTTATTCTCTTGAGGATGATAAAACAGACCACCCCTTGTTTCCTTTGGATAACCTACAAATAGGCATAATTTTGAACGATATTCCAATTTCTTAGGATTTTTTATCAACACATGCGCTGGGCAACCCCAAATTCTAAAATGACGTAAACTACTTTTACGCCTTTTCCATAGCTCATAAGGTATTTCTGAAACACTTTTAGAGGGAACGTTATTCAAAATATGGACAGCAGATTCAAGTGCATATCCCTAAAAGGAATCAGGCAATTGAGCATAGCTCATCATAGAGCGAACCATATCTAATAAGGTTTAGTTTCTTCTTTCTGATACACCATTCTGCTGAGGCGTACTAGGTGCAGAGAGTTGTGACTGGATCCCGTTTTCTATCAAATAGTCTTGGAATCGTATGTCCATCTACTCTCCACCTCGATCTGATCGAAGTATCTTTATTGTTATACCTAATTCATTCTCAACTTCAGCCTTATATTCTTTGAACTTTTCAAGATAATCAGACTTGTGATGAAGCAAATAAACATGACCATACCTTGAATAATCATCAATAAAACTGATGAAATATTCATACCCACCTTGAGTCTTGACATTCATTGGTCCATAAAGATCCGAATGTACGAGCTCTAAGGGTACTTTGGCTCTGAGACCTTTTCCAGTAAAAGATCTCTTGGTCATTTTTCCCTCAAGAAAAGATTCACATGGAGGTAAAGAGTTATCTTCTAACTGACTTAAAAGTCCACTCTTGACCAATCTCCGAATCCTATTGAGATTTATGTAACCAAGTCTAAGGTGCCATAGATAGGCGTTGGAAGAAACCTTTTATTTTTTAGTCTGAGTTTCTAATGTTCTAAACATTTCAGTATTTAAAACAAAATTTGCTCTAGTTGGTCTTAACTTATATAAGTTGTCTTCAAGTGTAATAGAACAAATTTGAATACCTTTACAAAAAATGAACGCTTCATTTATATTAAAAGATATTGTATATAATTATTCTATAATACAAGCGATAGATATCAAATTCCTCTTCATAAGAGGTGCATACAAAACATTTTTAAGTGCTAGATATCTATCTTCAAAAAACAACTTCAGATCTCCCACTACTTTAGCTGAGACAACCTCTCATGTTCCAACTCTGAGGGTTATCTCACATTCTTCAAGCTTTTTCCAAGAACTAGTTTCCTGAAACGAGAAACAAATATGATTAGTGGCTCCTGAATCTAGTATCCAGGTTGAAGTATCATATTCCACTAAACATGTTTCAATGACCAGTAAATCATATTTACCTTGTGCCGTTTTCTCAGCTTTCTTTTCTGCAAGATACTTCGGACAATTTCTCTTCCAATGTCCGTTTTGGTTACAGTGGAAATATTTTCCTTTATCTGTATCCTTCTTTCCCTTTTTTTATCTTGGGAGTCTGCCTTTTTCCCTTCTTTTTCATTTGAGCTTTAAAGGGTCCAGCTTTGACTTTAGAGGACGATCCTCTTAAAAACTTTTTCTTAGTGGTAGCAACATTTGCTTCCACTTCCTTCCCCTTACCTAAAGTAAGGTTTTGGAATCGCTGGAGCTCGTTGAGAAGGGTAGTGAGGTTAAATTCTATCTTATTTAAAGACACATTTGTCTCAAAAGGTATAAAACTCTTCAGAAGAGATTGTAAGATAAAGCTAACCTGGTTAGCCTCATCAATGGGTCCGCCATTTACTTCAGTGATATTGAAGTACATCATCATGTCTGGGACATGTTCTCTAACAGAGGTCCCCTCCTTCATCCGCTTCATGTAAATGTGCTTAATTGCCTCGTGTTTAAGGGACCATGATGGTTGCCCAAACATTTCTCTTAATGAATCTACTATCTCTTTAAAACTTATCTAAGAGAGCCTATCTAGATTTGGAGTTCGCGGTATTCCGAATCCTATAATACAACCCTCCAAAGGGAAAGGTCACTCCAGGGCAGACATGCAGGCGCATTATAGGAATCTCACGGTACGACCTAATGGAAGAGACCATGGAATATGTTATTACATACCCCTTATCCACTTACTATGAACTACTTCCCCTATTCACCTTGATATTAATCCATGTAAACACTCTCCGAAGGGAGTCCGCTCCTAAGCACGGCCCGAAGCCCTGCATGGACCTCACGATGTGAACTCTTAGGGACGCTAGAGCTAAAAGTACGCTACTTCTCTCTAGCTGAAGTGTTCTATAATGGTTTAGGGTATATAAAAAAATACTTAGAGATATATTTCGGTTAAATTAAACATATCCTAAGTCTAGGTGATAGATCCATGTATAACTTTTATACTGGATTTTAACCTATGATGTCTAGGTGATAAACAAATTTTATTACCTCACATCTCTCACACATGCTCATTAAAACTAGGATTACTTGACTTAGATGCCAGTTTGATCTCCAGGTAGGAGGTGTTCCGTAAACCGTCATCTTAAGAACCCCCAACCTTAGACAAGATCTCCCCGGGTAAGTAAATAACTCTTTGTTTAACAAGTAATCAACCTATTCTAACTCTTTAGAAAAGCCGATTGAAATTGCACCAATTTAATCCTAGGTGAGCATGCAACTTTTACCTTTGTTATAGATTTTAAAGTCTAGGTTATTTTATAACAATTATAAAATAAAATTATAACCATTATAATCCTAGAATCATACATCTATAACATACATTCATACTTAATAATCATGCTTTAATATAACATTTTATATTAAAAAAACTTAACATGCATACTATATACATTACAACAATTATAACATATATTAAATGCATGTACATGTTTATCTATGGTGGGATTTTAAATCTATATGGTATACTATATGCACAACAAGATTCAAAATTTTAATTTAAAATATACATCAAAATTTTAATTAAAACATACATCAACATGCATAATTAATTAAGCACCCTAAAATAGATTAGTTTTGGCGCTTAAATTAAGCTAACAACTAAATTATGACAATAATAATTTGGTGTAGTACAAAAAATCGCTCTCGAACCAGTTTCAAACACTCGAATCGGCCCAAAAACTCCCAAAAATTAGGTTGAACCAGTTAAACCGGCTCAACTAGACTGGTTCAGACCGTCTGGACTGGCTGGTCAACTAATGCATGGGATGGGCAGTCAACGAAGCCGCGGGGCGTGGGTCGGATCGATGGAGTAGGCAGGCGCGCGAGTCGCCTGAGACAGCTTCGAACCGGGTCGGACGGGCAGGCTGAGAAACCAGTCGGGTTGCGAAACGGGCTGGATGCTGGTTGACAGCTGGCGGCGGCCATCCGAGTCGGATCTAAGCAGGTCTCGAGTCTGGACAAGCACATGGAGTATGCGAGTCGGGTCTGGGAGCACCCTTTCTCGTGTCTGGGAGCATGAAACCGGGTCTTTGGGCATTTTTTCTCCATTTTGAAGTCGTCCTCTTTTCTGGAATCGAGCAATTACAATCTGATTTCAACTCTAATGACTCCAACAAACTTACAGACCCTTTTTTACACATTAATGCTCATAAAAATGTGAGTAATTACAAATTAAAACTACAAAAAAAACTTAATTTAATTGCCAAAACCTAAAAACCATTTTAGTCTCCAATCTCAAAATTATCTATAAATTGATACCCACCACATGCAATTGAGTAAAATTATAACATGCTCTGATACCACATGATGGAAAAAAAGGCATGCGTAGCGGAAATAATGATCAATTCTACTCTAATGGCCCAAATTAAACATGCAACCCAAAAGAATCAATTAGGGTTATTTTGAAATAATACCTTTGAAGCTCCCGAAACTCGTCTATCTTCACTCGAACACGAACAGACCACCACTAGAGCTAACCTACTATTCTCTGGTCTCAGAACCGAGTTGTGGGACCCGATTGAAGAAGAACCCGAGAAAGAGAAAATATGGAAATAGAAGAAAGGATTGTGGTTGGGTTTGGGTTTGGGTTTTTAGCCCAATTTTAGAAAACTATTTTGGCAAAAATCCAAAAGTTTTTAATCCAAAATCACAAGCCCATATTTATAGAAAAGGACCATGCAAAATTGCATGAAAAAACTTCACAAAATCCTAACACCTAGAATCCACCCACTAAGTGGGCTTAATGTCTCCACTATAAGCCAACACCTAGCTCACTATTTAGTTAGTGGAATTATCCAACAAATGTTTGGATTTTCCCACTAATTTCAGTCAAAGGACAAAATAGTCATTTGGTCAAAGTCAAACTTTGACCAAAAAGTCAACATTTTGACTTTTTATGATTTTTTCCATGTTGACTAATTTTGACCTTCCGAGCATGAATCCACATTCATTTTCTCAAAATTCAAATCACATTTGAATATAAGGTCGGTCAAAGTTTGACTTTTCAAAGTCAAAAGTCAACTCTTTGACTTTTTATATCTTTGACCATTTCCATTATTTCCGAGCTTCCGATTATGAACGTATTCATATTCTTGATATTTAAATCACATTTAAATATTAAAGCTATATTTCTAAACTAAAAAAAAATCCGACCACTACATCACATATACTTGTCGGTTTCTCTCTTTTCACCTAATTCGAACAATTCGAATTATTCTATCATACTGTTCTAAGTTTATTCCATATGAGCTAGTAGGAGAACCTAATGGACCTATAAATCATGGGCTCCAACGATTTGAGATTAGCTGGCTAAACTCCTTAGACGAAGCTAATCAACATTCGTTAACTAACGGGTCATTCCACTATAGTCTCGTAGTTGCACTCCCCTCACTATAGATATATTTGTGTCCATTTGATATAATAATGATTAGTAAGTTAATCCTTCATAGATTGTTCATAATCTCAGATGGGTCATAAAACCTGTTTAACCCCCAAGACTACATCTTATTCTTTAAGTTCCACTGATCCTTTAATGAACAATTGGTTTAAGGTCCAACCTATAAACCGAACCCTCTCAGGTCAATGAAAGGGTGGGGCCCATTATTCAAGACCCGGATTCAATACTAAAGGGAACAACCTATCTACTATCCCTATAATGGGTATGAGTGAATTTCCTCTTGTACCCTATGTTCCCAACTATCCACCTGATCTTACCCCTGAAATGGGAGGCTTATTGGGCTAGCGATAATGAGCTGCCCTCACCTATGCAGATCTAAGGATAATTCCGAGTGAACGGGAGTTCATAGTTAGCTCAAGATTAAGATTAAGTTACCTAGGTCATCAATTAACGAAATAGTCAGTTTTATACATTAAACGAAATTTAGAACGTAAAAGTGACTATTTCATGGTTCAGTCTTATGTAAACTCTTTACATAGGATGCCCCCATTTTTATGTCTCCACATGAACAGTTTAGGATCACATTGTTTATACTAACTACAAAATGGGTCGTATCCATAGTATCCCCAGAATAAGGCGCCCAACCTTATTCATATACTATAGACCATTTTGGCTATATATATTTGAACTTGATCCACATTTATGTCACTACATAAAGTTCAAACTTAAACTTAATAGCCTCGGAACCTTAGTTTATTGGATTCATGAATATAGAATTTAAATTTACTAAATATTTTCAATAACGTCTTTACTGAACAAGAATATGATATTACAAACTACGAGTTTTAGGACATAAAATCCAACAAAGATCACATTCATTGGACGGTTATAAAGGAAATGGGAAGGTGCCTCTTTTGTTCTAAATAATGAATGCATGCATTATAAATAGCAGACAGTGTGTTGATCTCAACGTGCGCGGACATTGTAAGAAGATAGTGTCATCGTTTAAAATCAGTGCCTATACAATAGTGACTGCACGATTGCTTACATATACGATATTGCTAAGCAGTCGCATACCGATTACACCGCCGCACGCTATTATCTAAACGATTGTTTACCTTTTTCCTAAGCGATTATTTAGCTCCCGGTATTTATTAAACGATCGTATAGACGATCGCTTAGTTTTTCCTACGCGATCGTTCGGACGATCTCTCACCCTTTTCCTACACGATCGTTCATACGATCGCTAACCTTTTCCTACACGATCGTTTAGACAATCCTTACTTTTCCTATATGATCGTATACTTCGCTTGAACGATCAAGCATCTTGTCTATGTGATGGACGACCTCTTCTCCTACTTGCTTGATCGTTATGTATGGTCTCTCTTTCTCCTTCCCTCTACCAAATCCGAACAAAACCCACACTTTCGATTCTCACTCCAAGAATACTGAGGGCTCTGAGTGGTGTTATCTTCTCCATTTCCTTCTGTCCGAGTGGTGATCATTTGAGGTAGACGGTTGGGCTTCAGACTTGCTGTGAAGAAGAAATCTTCATCTGGTATGATCTCTCGATATCTTTAGCATTATGAAAGTATGTTTGAATGTATATGCGATAATTCTGTCACAATGAATTGGAAAGATCCGCTTCCGCTCGTAGGTACTCTTGAATAAGAGTTCCTTCACAGAATACTTGTATCTCCAAAGGACTTCAGTCTTCAAGCGTGGTCAGGATGCTTGTATCTTCAAAGGACTTCGGTCTTCAGAATTTTGATATGTCTTCTGATCTTCTAAGCTTTAGTGTCTTCTGATCTTCAAAACATCAGAGGAGTTATGTTCTTCAGATCCTTGGAGCTTCAGACTTCAGATCTTTAGAAAGGTTTTGCCTACCGTTGGGGGGGGGGCCCCCCCCCCCAAATGAAGAGGTAGAGTCTTTATTTATAGAGGTTTCTTATGGGCCTTACATGGGCTTGGGCCCAAATTGGGTTTGGTTGGTCCATGGGCCTGGCCTTTAGGCCTAATTAATTGGATTTGGGTCTGATTTGACATTCGAGTCAAATTCAACCTATTTCTGGGCTTTACTGAATTTTAACCCAAATAATAATATCAAATTGGGTCAAATTAATATTATCTGATTCAAAAATCATGATAAAACCACGTGGCGTCATTGGACTTCGTCTTCAACTTCAATTCGAGACACATGTCCATTCCTAATTGATCCTAAAATTGATGATTTTCAATTTGGTCATTAATTTAGTAAATGGCGTGGTAATTTGTGATTGGTCCAAAATTTCTTCTTCAACAATCACATAATCAGTCACAATGTTTGTGCATGTCATTGCATGTGTATGTCGAACATAGAACTAACCTTGTAGCCACTCACGGATATGCTTTAATAGCTTCGTGATTGGTAGTTCTCATGCATCTTTCAAAACTCCATTGAAGCATTCTACTACATTTGTCGTCATCTTGTCATACCTAGAATGGACTTGATAAACCTTTTCCACCATCGTAATCTAATATTCTCAAGATAGGTCGTTACACGAGGATATTGATGGAGCTTAGCCCAAGATATCTGAAACTCATACATTCTATTAGTTTTTTCCGCCATGTAGAAATGTGAGATTATGTCCTTATTCTTGAATTTGTCAATCAAATTGTTTCGGATATGGTATATACATAGGGCATGAAATGCATCAGGAAATATACTTGAGACAACCTTTGCAATTTAGATGTGACAATATGGTATAATCACTAAATTCAGAATGTCTCCTATCAAATCCTTCAAATGAGTCATGAACCAAGTCCATGATGCATCGTTCTCACCATCTACAATATTGAATCCATTAATAACGATTACTAGGCGAATGCAGTTCAAAAAACCCCCGATACAAAGACCAAGTGCCATGAAGACATACTTAAAGTATTGTCCATCCTCTACTTCAACCTCAAAGATCGTACCTGGATTTGCAAGCTTAAGTGTGTCACCATATGCCCTAACAATAGCATATGATCCTTTCAACGACCCTCGTGCGAATACCAATCCATACTCTCTAACGTGATAAGCCCACTCGTAACTTATATTCACTCCATAATCTCGTCGAACATCCTCAATTATATCCATCGGGCGGTATGTTTAACCAACTTATTCATATTTTGACTTGATTAAGTGTCCAATAACCCACATTTTTGCTTGTTGAAGATTATTGATTCTCATTTCAAGAGAACATGTATGTTCGCTTGGATATTTCTTCATGTTGAAAGAATTGCTTTCTTTCATTTTTTTTTTTTTTACATGGACCCTCCACTTACATTCCTCTACCAAATACTGGATAGTTAGCAAGCTCTTTGTTGACTCTTTTACACGTAGTCAAAGTTCTTTCTTATTGCAAGCATCGATAATTTAACTGATAAATCATATTTCGAATAGAAAATCTGACCAACCTTTATTTTCTCATCATTCAACAGTTATGAGGTATCATGATGAAGTCGTCATATGATGATCCCTCTAATGGTTTGGGTATATCTACAAAGGGTTGGGTTGGAACAGTGGAATACATTTGAATCGAAGGCATCACCACTGGTGAGATGGGAGCAGGTGGGGTTGAAACATGAATGTAAGGTCCTAGACTTATTTGTGGTCCTGAAAATTGTCCATATTCATGTCCAATATCGAATTGTGGAGTACATCTGGTTTCATTGTTGTGACCAAATCAAGCTTCACTTCGGTCATCCCCCAAGTTACATGGCTCAATATGATCATCAAGTGAAGACATAGCGTGAATATTATGTGTTGGAATGGTTAAACCCAAAGTTTTGACTGGTTGAAATGGGTTGATTTATTCGATTGCATTGCTGGTACATATTGTCTCTATGTACTCCAGGACTTTCATGAGGTGTAACTAATACAAATAACGACATCCGGGATGCATCACTGCCTTCTAAGAAAAAACTAAGGTCTTCATCATCAATTATGTCAACCGGGGGAGTTGGGACCAATAAATTGTAACAACATTTGATGTGTATATCAAACATATCTATACTGATATTCAGTCGTTGGTACATAATACTCACTAACTCACTGACTGTTATATCATTTTTTACTTTCAGGCCTTTCATATGACCTCCAACATAATTTCTTCTGAACTCATTCCAATCCCTACCAAATTGTACAAAGATACGAAGTAGTATCATTGATCTAAAATTAGATAAGTAAATCTTAAAAACTATCCCATAAAAGTTTAAGAAATCACCCAGTAATTGGTAAGTGTTCGCTTAGTATTGTATATGCAATCGTGTATATGTTACAACACGATTGCTTATGAATGACTAAATGATCGTTTATAAATTACTAAATGATCGTGTAGTAATTCATAAACGATTGTAAATTACTAAACGATCGTTTATAAATTACTACATGATCATTTAGTAATTTATAAACGATCGTTTATATTGTAATGAACGATCATGTATATATTATTATACAATCGTTCATTTGATGCTAAATGACACTTAGTATAAAAGTGATATGGGACAAGAAATATTGTATAATATCACTTACATTCTCTCCATTTTTGAATCTGGCAATGAAAGCGATCGACGATGAGGATGTTGGACTGAAACTCTGAGAGAACACACCGAAAGAACAATAGGATAACTTCGTGGGGTTCGAAAGAAAGTGAATACAAAGAGTGGCCTCTTTTTTGTTCATATCAATGTTATTCAATGTCATTGGTAGAATATTAGTTGGGAATAAAGGCTTTGGTGGAATGTTGGTATTGCATTGAATACATATTAAATGTTGGTGTTGCATTGAATACATGTTGGTGTTGCATTAAATATATATTGAAAATTGAGTCTATTTCTGTCTTTTGTCTCGTAAAGTAACTTCATGGGACAATCTATGACTTCACGAGACATATTTATTTTGTTCATAATAATGTAAGTTTGTCTCATGAAGTAACTTCACGGGAAAAAGATGAAAATGAAAGGAAAATTGCAAAAACCACCCTTAAAATATGGAATTGGTTATAATCACACCCTGAACTTTCAATTTGATCAATTACCCTCTTGTAGTTTCAAAATGGTTGCAATTAGGTCCTTTTATTAAATTAAACTACCCTCTTGTAGTTTCAAAAGCTACATGATCGTATAGCAGAAGCTATACGATCATATAGCAAAAACCTAAACGATCGTATATGAAAAACTATACGATCTTATAGCTTGTGCTATGCAATCATTTAACTTTTGCTATACAATCGATTATATAAATCTATGCAACCTAGTATATGAATCTATACGATCGATTATACAAAGTTTCTTTTAGATGATTGGAACAGTAGAGATAGAGTTGAAACAAAGGCGAAAATGTGTAGATGCAATGGACGAGTAGCAAACGACGTCGAAGACGAAGGGAGACATTGAGAGAAATTGAGCAGAGTACTCGAATGCGAATGCGAATAGGAACGGGAAAATACACGCTTGTAAATGAGAAGGAGTAGGTGCTTCTTTGGTTTTAAAAAGTAGGGGTATATCTAGTATTTCACATGTGGAAAATGTCAATTGTAGAAACGTTTTGAGAAAGAGATAATCCGAAGAAAAGTTTTTTATTTTGGGGTTATTTTATAATTTTTTTCGATTTTAAGAGATTTTTCATCTCTCCTACTTACCATTTTTAAATAAGGAGGTTTTCAAAAATAGAAAATAAGAGAAACCATTTACACAAAATAGCAAAATTTTAATCTTCTTTGATAGAGACTGATAAAGGCTGATAAAAGCCTGTCAATGTTTATAAGTGAGAGAAACAAATAGAAATCTATCATTGATAAACGTTGATAGAAGTCTATATGAGGATTTTTTTTTATTTCTATAAATAGTTTGACATTTCTTCTATTAGTGAAAATTTTCTTTTTTATAAATAAGTATGAAGATGAATATCAAATTGAATTTTTCTCACCTTACTTTAAAAAAATAAGTTAGAAAATAAATTCAATCTTTAACCAAATTGTGAATATGGATAAGGGTTTGGATTCATATTTAACTAAATTAATTCATATTAATAATATTATTGCCTTTTTCAAAGAAAAAAAAAACTTTTATTGCCCAATTTGACCCTGATGAGTCACCTTTGGACCTAATTTTGGATAAGGGATTGAGCAAGTAGTAAATAATATAATTTTGAGTATTTGACAGCTATTTTCAGACCATATACCAATTTGTTAGCTACGATAATACCAATACATATATTAATTAATATTAGTATAAGAAGAAAATGAAGCTGTTTCTCAATAATAATAATAATAAATCTGCCCTCAAATCACTTATATGGTGACCGAACATGTCAAAAATATATATATATATTAAATGTGATACACAATTGACTAATTCATTAACTACTCATTTTATCATTATTTTTTCAACTTTCCACGCTATCTACTTTTTATTTTATTGATTTTTTTTTCATAAATTTATTATTACTCATTATATATTATAATCCAAAGGCCAAAATGTCATATGTTCATATTGACGGTACAGAAAACAATTAGGAATTCATTGACTAACAAGTTCTTTTGAAATTATTAATTAACAATAAATCACATTAAAATGTATCTAATCTATTTTAATTTTTATCTTTTTTAATCTGATCGAGAAGTTTAAGTATTAGTGGACATTTAAATCTTTCTTTCTTCACTTAAAATTTTCTTTTAAGAGAAACTCTTTAGATCCCGTTTGATAATCATTTGATTTTTTATTTTTGTTTTCGAAAATTATATCTATTTCATCAATATTTCTTAAATTGATTTACATAATAATAAAATTCTAAAAACAAAAAACAATAGAAAACTACTTTTTTTTAGTTCTCAAAATTTGGCTTGTTTTTTAAATCATTGGTGAAAAATAGATAATAAAGAAAGAAATTTGGAGGTAGAAATAGTGTACTTAATTTTCAAAAACAAAAACAAATAATAAGATGATTACCAAACGGTACCTTAATTATTGTTTTTTCTTGAATTAGTCTTTGACATTGATTTGATTACATACCTTAACTATATATTTGAATATCGTGGCTATAATCTCTAAATTTTTAAAACTATTTTATTTACATTGTTAAATTTCGAATTATACAATTGATCCATTATATAAAATAACAATTGATATATCAATTTGAATGTATTTTAATTAGTTAAGATATTATATCATCGATCAAGAATGAAAGACTTAAATTTTCACCAACCACTTTTAAAATTTAGATGGAAAATTGAATAGGCTAAAAATAATTTGATTAATTAAACCGAGCTATATTTTTGGTTTTCTAAAAATTTTAAGCACCTAAATAGCCGCCAAGTCACATTCTTTGACCAAACTTCCGAGAAGGGGATAAAAAATCGCGCATCTTGTCAATTAAAAAATTTTTTTAAAAAAAAAAAAGAAAAAACAAATCCATAAGAAATAGGGTTTTCAATATCCTCAAAATAAAAAATAAAAAAACTTAAATTAATTTAGTCTTGTTAACTTTTATTGATGTTGGTTTTAATCTTTATCCATTACTTATCACATAAATTAATATGAAATTATAGTAAACAATGTCAAGTTGTCTATCTATTTTTACACATGCATCGTTGTATCAATTTCCATTTTATTACAGTGACAAAACTCTCATCAAGTTTATGTTTTTTTAACAAATTTCAAATTTTGCAAGTGAAAATTAATTTTTCGAAACCTAGAGGTATTATGTACTGATGGAGGTAAGAATATATAAAGTTATATGAAAGCTTTTCAAATTAGAGCAATATATGAAAGATCATAATTGGTGAAACGCTTTGATTTTAATAACAAAGAGCAAATATACCATAAGAATGCCATCGACTAGTTGGTCGAGGCTTCTAGATTATATTTGTCAGAGACAAATTATGTTGTTCATTTCCTTCTAAACTGTCCAAAGGATTGTAGAAATGACGAGATGTTGAACTTGAGCATGGTTATTTCCTAATTGATCTTTGTAATCAAGGGCCTCTTCAAACATAATTGAAAAGGTAATACTTTGGTGTATCCTATGATAAAATTGAATAATTGGGTAGGATGCATGAAACTAGGTATTATTTAGGATGTACGTAAGTATTTTTCTAACTGAAACTGTGAAAATTTAGGAAGTTTTTTTTTAATTATTTTTATAATTTAATCTTTATAGATTATGCGTTAGATTTTACAAACAATGACCCAACATAATCACTATTCAAAAGTTGTTCAGGACAACTCCATAATTTAGATGTTTTGAAAGTACAAGATATTATTAAGAAGAAAAATACAAGTAAAATTACAAAGATTAATTTTTTTTATTAATATTAATTAAGGGAATTCGTAATTTTAAGGGAAATAGAATACTAAAAAAATTTATTCCTTTTTATGTTGTAATTGATATATTGAATATTGAAAAAGAGTAAAATATTAAAGTTGACCCAATGATTAAAAAAATATACATAGAGACTTAAATAAGATTTTTTCAAAATAAGTGGAGTAGAAAAATTAAATCACTTACCTCATAATTGATCATATAAATTTTATGTTAATAGAGTGATGCTTTAGGCAACTAAAATAAGATATAAACATTAGAAACATTATCATAAAAATGTTTAAATAAGTCATCCAAATTTTTTAAAGTTCACCATAGTGGAAAATTTCGATCGAACTTTCGGTAGGGAGAATTTTGTTTTCCCCCATTTCAACGAAATTTTGAGAAACCTTGAAATTTTAAGAAAATTTTGATAAATTTCAAAATTTAAAGAAAAGTTTTGAAGAGATTTTGAGATTTTTTTTTTTAAGAACGAGCCATGTTAGCTTAATTCAAATTTTTTCCGTTGATGTATTGTCAATATCATTTTCAATGAAGAATGGAGTTTTTTTTTTTTTATATGCTACTTTTTCTAATTTACAACTTTCCTCTTTATTTTCAATCCAAAATTTCTATTTCCAAAGAAGTTGAATTTGAAAAAAACCACAAAAAATATATATTTATTTATTTTTAACCCCATCCAAACTTTTTCCATTAAAACTTCACATCATATCACCTCAAATGAATTGTGGTGACTTTTATTTATTTTATTATCCAAAACTTTCATTTATCATTCATTTCACCTCAAACTATTCCTAAACTTTATATTACATTATAATTATTTTTCCATTTCTTTTTTGAAAATGTCTACTCTCGCATCAATATTTACAAAAAAAAATTACAATATACAAGTAAATATTATCTTACTTCATAGAAATGATGATTAAAAAATGGTAAACTATAATCTAACTAAACTATAGTTAACTAATTAAAATAATTTTGATCAATTTCAATAAATTTTCATAAAAATTTTTAAATTTCCATCGATATTGATATTTTCGTACATTTTTTTTTCTTTTTAAATTTGGGATGAAAATGGAAACTTCTGATTTCTAATGAGTGTGCTGCCAAATATTAACACACCAGGTAGAATCCTCCAATAATAATATATATATATATATATTATAGCGATGGCTAAATCATCGATTTAGTTAACAACTTTTCCTACTCAAACACATCCAATTTATATATGTACCTCTATTTCTCACCTACTCCCACTTTAAACAACTCACACCCAACACAAAATTATTCAATCCAATACCATGTGATTGTCACGTGCATACACTTCCCCACCCCCACACCTTAATTAATTAATTAATCTCTATTTGTTTTAATCTTGCTTTAAACATAGTTTAATTCTTTAACTACCCTAAAATCGTAGAAATTCCAATTTTCATCTATATTTTAGTTAACTTCTAATTTATTGTTATATTTACAAACTTTTTTTTTTTTTTATAAACATAATAGTTAGTTTTAGGGTAAATAGCTCCTTTGGTGATCAATGTAATTTATTCATTGAAATAATAGTCTAAACCTTAAATTTTAAAGATTTAACATTTTAGCCTTTATAGGTTTAAATTTGTAACGATTTAGTCTTTAAACCATAATTTTATATTAAAAAAATTCAATTACTTTATTTTTTTTAAAAGAGGTAATTGTTTTAAATGACAAAATTGATGAAAATATTCTCGAATAGAACAAAATGTCATTGTCTATCAATGATAGACACTGATAGACAGTGACGTTTTGTTATATTTATAAATATGTTGATTCATTTTATTATATATGAAAATAATCTCTTTTTTTTTTAATAGATACATTTAACAAGGATATAAATTTTAGTTTCAATTTTTTCTTTTTAATTTGAGCATAGCTCATGGTGTAGGTTTGAATCTGTTCTCACATTATATAATGTTATATTATATTAAACACATCAAAATTTTGAGTAAAGTTATTGATTGAGTATATAAATTGAATCGAGGCTTGACCGTATGCAATATTCATTCCCAAATTAATTTGCACTTTGTATGCCGAGACGTTCATTTCACCATTGGGATTCAATTTTGAAAATTAATTAAGATGTCATTTTGTTTTTTGGTTTTTTGTTTTTAAAAATTAAGTCTATTTCTCCTATTTTTATAATTATTTGTATTTTTCTTAAATATAATGGTTGAATTCTTAGTCAAGTTTTAAAAATAAAAACAAGTTTTTAAAAGTTACTTTTTTTGAGTTTTCAAATTTTAATTTTGTTTTTTAAACTATTGGTTTTAAATAACAAATGAAAAAATTTATAAATGCAGTAATGTCTATAAGCTTAATTTCAAAAAAAAAAAAAAAAATCAAAAACTAAATGGTCATCAAATGGGATTAAACTAACGAGAGGCTGGGCATGTGAATTTAACGTCTTGAATAAATAGTCCAAATCATATATATGAATGTCACCTAATCATATCAACCTGTCTATCAACCTTATTAAATGTAAGTAGACATATTACTAAGAAAAAATCCATTTTGTGATTTCTTACCGGAGGCTTAAGTATTTCAAAAATACGTATATCAAAATCTTAAAATATATTGTTGAGGGATCTCACGCATCGGGAAAATTAAGGAACCTCATAATATATATAATATTCATAGGGCTATCCCAACACTACTGAATTCTCTATCAACCAATAATGTGGGACTATTAATATGGTTAAAGCTAAACCGTTTGAAGTCCGGACACAGCATGGTACTCTTTCTACTACTATGTTAATATATAAATCGTTTCAAATTTGTTGGAATTTTTTTTCGATATAGAACACTATGTCGATAAAATGATTTGAACCCCTTTTTTTATTATTTTTTATTTTAATAGAATATTAGAATTTTTTCTAAAAAACTAAAAAAAAAAATGAGGATTTCACCCTCATTTTTTGCTTTTTTATCCAATGCTGAATCGATGACCTATGTTATGTATAAAGTAATAAAAATTCTTTGGATTTCAAGGGGAAAAAAAAGAAACAACTTTACTGACAATTGTTTGTTTGGTCAGAAGAGTCCTCCGACTATTCGGTTCTTGGATTAATGATCAATATTTTTTTATTTTTCTTTGTGGAATATGAATAGAGAAAAGAGGATAGGCTCATTACATTCAAAAAGATATATAGGAATTTTCCAGAAATAATTATAATAATTGAGTGAGAGCCAAATGAATTGTTATCTAAATATATATGATTTTAATTAAAAACATCAAATTTTATTAATTTCATGGGGAGAAAAAAAAAAAAAGAAAGGAAAAGTATGTGGGCACCATATGTAATTGAAGTCGATAGTTAATTAAATTTGAGAAAGTAGGAAGGGGAAATAAAAGTTGAGCTAGAGTTGTTGGAATGAAGAAAACAAAAAAAAAATAAAAATAAAAGGGATTTTAATGAATGTATTGGAAAAATAGGATATTTTTGTTTGATAAGAACATAAATTATCAATTCAAAACATGGATTTTGGATATCATTTATGTAATAGAATGTTTCCAATCATAGTGGTATTCACAGTTGGATTTCCAAATTGAATCGAACCGCAAATTTTAAAAAGTGTACTTTTTGAAAACCAAACCGAACCGCACGTATATATATATATATATTATTTTTTAAATATATTTATTAAAAAAACGGTTCGGTTCGATTTTAAATCGATTTTCAAATTTGAAACCAAACCGAACCACAATAATTCTGTTTGATATATCAAACCACATTAATTTGGATTTGATTCGATTCCGAATCAATTTAGTATTCAGTTCGATTTTAGCGGTTTCATTGATCACTCTTACTCAACAAGAAGAAACAATGTATCTTTAGGATGAGAGATTTACTCAAATTTTTTAGATGACCCCAACCCCAATAATTCACTAGAGTCTTGAGTATAATCTAGTTCTTAAACTTTGATTACATTATATTTCTTTAATCAATCATAATCAATTATATTTCTAGATAATTAATTTTCCAGCGTAGCCACTCAACTTTAACATTTGTATTTAAAAAGTTTGTAAAATTTAAACAAAATATGTTTATATTTAAAAAGTTCATGAAGTTTAAACATTATCTACTATCAATAACTTTCAATTTTGTTTCTAATATATATGTAAACTTTTAAAAAATATACCAAGTCTAGGAATTTTCAAAATTTTATCAATTGGTCCATAAACTTATTCACCATTTTTATTAAATTCACAAATTTACTAGACATAAGCTTAAAAGAAACTTGTAATTTGACCTACTCTTAACTTCTTGAATTATTCTCCTCATCCTGAGTGGTTTTCTTTCGCCATGTCGCATGATTTGATTGTATTGGTTTTTGTTGTTTTGTCTTTGTTCCTAAAAAAAAAACTACTTGAATTATATTTCAGTTTAGTCATCACATATTGCTAATGCAATCAACAAAAATATTATCGGCATGACATATTCATTAATCCATCTCTATAAATATTCTATGTAAATATTTCATTGACGCAATTAAAAAGTTTGTACGTTTTTGGTACAATAAGAGTGAAAGATTCTAACTATAAACCTCTCGATCGTTAGCATATACTATATACTATAAATCAATCGGGTTATACTGATTTCGACTATGAATATATTTGAAAAGAAAAAAGAAATTTAGCAGAGGAAGTATTTGAATTGAAAAGAAAAAAGAAATTTAGCAGAGGAAGTATTTGAATAGTAGTATGGTAGTGGTCGCCCACAGAAAAACAAGTACAAGTAAACGCCAAGCCCATGCAAATTGTAGTTGTGAAAGCAACCCATCAAATTGGACCAGCCATTCAATCTTAAAACATTACATGAAGAATAAGTCAAGCCGCCGGGTCCCACCTCCCATCAACCCTTCCTAATTTCAACACTAATTGCACCAAATATTTTCAATTTTATTTAATTATTTTTCTCCCTAATTAATTTTATTATTACACACTTTAATAATTATTTCATTTGGTTCAACCATTATTAACATCATTTATCCAGACCTAACTTACTTTAACATATATACTGGTATCAACTTTGAAATCTAGAGTGAGTTAAATTAAATAAGATTGTTTATATGATTAAGAAAAAATCTCACATCTTTAATATAAGATACTGCAAAATCATATATAAAAAGGGTGAAATCCTTGGTGGAAGGTTTCATAATTAGTCCAAACATGATGACAACACATATTATTATTTTAACCATCTTTGTCATCTACCGACAATAATATGTGTGCATGTCTATGATTTTCATGTATGTTATTAAAAGAAAATAGTTTATTATTTGTTAGGTGAAGTAATTAAATTAAATTTCACCAGTGATCATTAAGTTTAGAGGGTTTGAGTGAGTGAAGTGGGTAAAAGGCCAAAGCTATATAAAGGGGAGGGAAGGTATTGTGAAAGGCAGAATTGGAAACCCACCAATCCATTCAAGGATGGGAAAAATGGGATCTTCAGCGGTTCTTTTTGCTGCCTTTGTTGCTCTTCTTTCCCTAAACTTGCCATCAACCACCAATGCTAATTATATCTATGCTTCTCCTCCCCCTCCGCCTAAGAAGGTATACTATCCGCCTCCAGTATACCACTCTCCTCCACCGCCAAAGAAACCGTACTATCCACCTCCCGTCTACCACTCTCCACCACCACCTAAGAAGGTGTACTATCCACCTCCCGTCTACCACTCTCCGCCACCACCTAAGAAGGTATACTACCCACCTCCCGTCTACCACTCTCCGCCACCACCAAAGAAGGTGTACTATCCACCTCCCGTCTACCATTCACCACCACCACCGAAGAAGGTGTACTATCCACCTCCCGTCTACCATTCTCCTCCACCACCGAAGAAGGTGTACTACCCTCCTCCCGTCTACCATTCTCCTCCACCACCCAAGAAGGTGTACTACCCACCACCAGTCTACTCTCCACCACCACCCAAGAAGGTGTACTACCCACCACCAGTCTACTCTCCACCACCACCCAAGAAGGTGTACTACCCACCTCCTGTCTACCATTCTCCTCCACCACCCAAGAAGGTATACTATCCACCTCCTGTCTACCATTCTCCTCCACCACCCAAGAAGGTATACTATCCACCACCCGTTTACTCTCCACCACCACCAAAGAAGGTGTACTATCCACCTCCCGTCTACTCTCCACCACCACCCAAGAAGGTATACTATCCACCTCCCGTCTACTCTCCACCACCACCCAAGAAGGTATACTACCCACCTCCCGTCTACCATTCTCCTCCACCACCAAAGAAGGTATACTACCCACCACCAGTATACTCTCCACCACCACCCAAGAAGGTATATTACCCACCACCCGTCTACTCGCCGCCACCACCCAAGAAGGTATACTACCCACCACCCGTCTATTCTCCGCCTCCACCGAAGAAGGTATATTACCCACCACCCGTCTACTCTCCGCCTCCACCGAAGAAGGTATATTACCCACCACCCGTCTACTCTCCACCACCACCAAAGAAGGTATACAACCCACCTCCAGTATACCACTCTCCACCACCACCGGTGTACCACTCCCCACCACCTCCCGTCTATTACTACTCATCACCACCACCACCTCCACACTACTAGGAATTAAATCTCCTACGTCAAAGGTAATTTAAATCTTCCACCAAATTGCGTTGTCTTTTCTCCACGTATATAACAATAACATAATTAATATATGTTACTTTCATATGAGGAGAGAAAGGTCAATTCAAATAAAACAAATAATAATAATTCTGTCGATTTAACATCATAAAAATTTTGTTGACCACTACTAAAATTTGGACGGCTGTTTATTCTTTATTTTTTTTAAATAAAAAAAAAACTATATCCCCATAAAAAATAAAAAGTTGGGATCCAAATAATAACTTGGTTAATTTGCTGTGTTGTGCAGGAAGGTGAAGATGAGAATATATATATGTGGAAGTCAAAATAAGAGGCTTTGTTGAAAGATGTGAAGCACAGTGTGAATTTTAGTTTGGTGCATAGGGGAATTAATGAATTAATCTAGTATATTTGGTGTTTTATTTTTCATATATTATATTATTATTACAGTTTTCCAATATTATTGCAGTTTTAAATTCACAAGTATTTGCTTGTAAAACAGCTTAATCCCATGTTGTCTTTGTCTGTAATGGAGCTCAGCTCAGCCTTTTTTGCTCAAAGCAGAGGTTGTGCTTTATTTTATATATATATTTATATCTTAATAAATGCATTTTCATCGCACATTATCCCTTCTTCCATCTCATAATACATCTGATAAGCCATCCATTCATATTTAAAGAGACTATTAACCTCAACCACCTGTAAATATTTGATATTCAACTGTCACGTCCTAATTCCAAGATTCAAAATATGGATTCAATACTTGATAGTTTCGATATTTTCCTGGGACCTAGTTACGTTAATGTATTTGTCTTAGACACTTTTAAGAAAAAGATTATCTCTGTAAATCAACATGGATCGTTTTGACATGCTTTGTCTTTACACTCATATGTTTTATAGAAATATTCCTAAGAGATCATCCAACATAGCATTACTTTATGCTAAACAGACTTAGCTTCGAAATTACTATGATTGAGCATCGAAAAGGAAAGAGTAGCTTGTTGGTATAAGTTGTAATTTTAAATTATTTTAAGTCTTTCTTAATTATACTTTTGTATCTTTATGATCCCTCTCATTCGGATGTGATCTCAGTTCATTCATATATCCTTCTAAACTCAGGCCTTACAATAATTTCTCGAATTATTAGGGACAATAGATTTTCAGATAAAAAAAACATTTGTTAAAAAAAAGACTTTAAGTAATTAAGCTATACTCTTTTCAAAAAAAAATTTTTTTTAAATCTAATTGAACTATATATATTGCATCTTGGCTAAACCTTGAATTAAATGAGAAAGTGTTTGTAGTTTTATATATTTTGCAAATTCAAAGTAAAGGTTTTTCCTTTCTTTTATTTTTTCTTTAGATCAACTTTTAAGTAAAGATTCATTGTCACATTGTCACAAGAAACGTATAAGAAAATTATAATCACATTGAGATTGTATTCTCACAATCTAAAAAAATGAAGACTTGTGGTCTCAATCAAAATACTCAATTTTGAAAAACAATCCATAACGATTTTCATTAAAATAACATTTTTTTTTTTAGCCAATAACATGTGACGTGGTGAATTTGAGTTTCAAATCTAAAATATATATCTTAATCAGTTAAAATAGGTTTAAATTGACATCTTTACCTAAATATTTTTTTTAGCAAAGTTTACTTAAGTTAATTAAAGCGGTTATCGACATTAAATATTGATAAACTCTATTTATCAATTGTTGCATAGGGTCAATATGTTAGGAAAATGTTTCTTCTTATGACATAAATGAAAGTTACTTCTTTTTATTTTAATATATGGTCAATCCAATCACAAGGGCCCACCCACAATAATTGCTATGAAGATTGGGGCCGGTGATTATTCTATGGCAACGAAAAGGTCCCTATATTTTATTATTATTGATTTTTTTACCAAATTTAAAAGAAATTATTTTAAATGATAAAGCTGTTGAAAATATTTACAAACAATGACAAAGTATCACCGTCTATTTACAATAGATTGCGATAGACTACTATTTATATCTATCTGTCTTAGATAAACACAAATAGAAGTCTATCGCGTTAGATAGATACAGATAGTAGCCTATCGTGGTCTATCGCAGATTAGATGGTGATATTTTGCTATACTTATAAATATTTTGTTTCATTTTTTTATATTGGTAAATAGCCTAATTTAAAAAGTAAAAATAAATAAATAACTTTTTGGGGTTTTGAATTTTAAAGTTGAATTATCATTTTAAACTTATTTTTTATATTTTATATTTTGTATTTTATTTTTTTAGGATTATTTTATGTCATGGAATTTATATTTCAACCAGTGAGATACACATAATTAATTCTTATTATTTTAAGATTTTCAAGTTAAATTACAAATTTGGTTTATATGATTTTGAAAAAATTGAAAGGAGTTAATTTCTATAATTTATAATTATCGTTTAATCCATATGTTTTATAAAATTATTATAGATTATCCAACTATGGGAACTATATTTATTAGCTTTTATCAAATTATACAATCTCAGTTCTAACTTTCTCCAAAATATAGATATTAGATTTATAATAACTTATGCATTAGTCCAATCCTTCTAAGCCTTGTTGTATTTATAAAATGTTAAAAAATTTCCTATCTTTTCCACCAACATGTAGAGATGGACAATAATTTTTTTAGTAACACGAGTCAATAAAAATAGAGTTTACTATTCAAGATGTGAATTAAATTTTTTGAAAACAAAATTGGAAAGGAAGACCAAGGGAGTCCAAATTTTGAGAATGGAGAATGGTTTTAGTGAGTTGAATTTTGGGATGGTAAAATTTGAATAATTGGGAAAGATGACCAAATTAAGTCATTAATTTTTATGTTAGCTCAACTAGCATAGAGCTAGAAATCTTTAGTTTTAATTAAAAAAAAGTGTCACATATGCTTATATATACTTACCATCTAAGTTTTTCATTGTCTCTCAAAGTTTTTTCACATACCAAAAAAGCACTTATTATTCCATTTTAATTTTCCTTCACAGAAAATGATACCCTTCATTATTTTCTTATTTTTATTGAAATATGGATATAATTAAATTCATTATAATTCATTCATTTAAATTTAATTTAAATGGTGTGATTTAACATGTAGTCGAAGCAGGAGATCTTATGATTGAACTCTTGTATTATCATGTCCTCCATTAATAATTGGTTTTGCTAGCTTGTTGAATATAATGGTGATATAACAATTTGCATACCATTTAAATATTTAAATGAATGCAAAGCTTATTTACTGAAGTTCATAGAAGAAAATGCTATTTTAATTAAGCACTTAAAAAATGATTTCAAATTAAAAAAAAACTCTCTTTATATGTTTTTTTTTTCCTTTTTTGGAGTATAATAAGAAGTAGAGAGATTTAAACCAAAAACTTCGTGCTTATTAACACTTGTATGTCAATTGAACTTTTTGATTTGACCATGTTCTAATTTCTTTAGAAAAAATTTACAAATACCGTGTAAATAATCATTTGTTTTTTTTTGAACAAAATACTAGAAAATGATGGGATCAAGAGGCGTGTCAAAATATTTTAACTAAGTTAACACAACCGTAACACCTTCATCAGATCTTGAAGCCTAGAACCATCCATTAAATGATAATAAGGATAAGAGTTAAATATAAACTCAATCGAATATATCTCGAGCTAAAGTAAAGTGCAGATTTTGTGCTCGAGAGATTGCCATTGGGATAATATCATCCACAACCGATTGATTTATTAAAAGAAAAAACACTTATTAAACTTTGAGAGTTTACCGCGATGTAACATTTTGCATGTGAGATTAATTACATATTATAATTATTCTCTTTCTCCATAATTAACTGTTCGAATATACCTAATGATCCTCCTTTATCTTAAAAAAAAAAAAACTAGCAAACTTTGTAATTTCAAAGTCAACTTTATATAAAATTAGGAGGGGATCTGTTGCAATAATTAAAAGCCAGTTTCTCAGAAATAAATAAAAATTGATTAATTAAAAGCTTGGTATACCAAACATGCACTACCTTTTTTTTTTCTCGTTGGAATGTTTTATATTTTATTAATATTTTACAACAACTATGCTTTTGTTAGATCTCTAAAGGAAAAAAAAAACATTAAGTAATTATTAACTGATTGATTAAATTAAGTTGCTAATGTCTCATTAATAAGCTGGCATGCATTCTCCCTGATTTTATAGAATTATTTACTCACTCAAATTGGTCTTGCTTTTGTTTTGGGAAAAATGGTTTTATTAATTTTAACGTCCAATTAAATATTTGTGAGATCAATTTTGAGTTTATTTATTGGAGTGGTTAATCTTTCTTTCAGTGAGATCTTTTCTACCAACAAAATTAGATCTCATTAAATGATTAATTAAAGTGAATTTCGACTCTCTCCACATGTTATAAGTTATAATACAAAGTGGGTTAAATAAAAATAATTGTTTAAGTATCCACAAAACATTTTTGGGATATTTTGGACAAGGAGTTGGTTATTATAGTCATAAATTATTATAGTTGGATTATAATAATTTATATTTGGGATGTAGATTATTTTAGCTTGGGTTATAATAGTATATGTTTGAAGTGTAAACTATTTTAGTTTGAGAAGAAAATAGTAAACATTATAGCAAATAATAAAAAAAGGATGAATGTAAAATAGTAAATATCGTAGTAAATGAGAGTTTTGAAATAGTGTTAACTGTTAATTGAGAACTACAAAATAGTATTTACTGTAGCAAAATGTGGTTATTATAGTGTTAGTAGATAAGACATAAATTATCATCTTAAATGGTTTAGTCTCCTTCCCGTACTAAAAAAATTGAACTATAAAAAAAAATATAACATTATTTTTAACCTTACATAAACATTTCCAAACTAGTTTTGAATTATAAATATTTTAAAATTTTGAATGGAAGTTTGAGATCTAGAATGATGCAATGGTGACCTAAAAGTCTATAAATGGTGGCAGATCTCGGTTACACAATTTTAGGTCTCAGTTTATGTTCAAAACTTTAATAGTTTTTTACTTCTATCGTAGTTTTGAAACATTGAAGAAAGATCGAGAATGATACATTACTTGGATTATTTAGACAAATGGCAAAAGTTAAAATAAGTTTTCTTTATATATATATATATAATTTAACAAACAAAAAAATCATGAGTAACTTGTAGTTCTATTGGATGTAATTAACTTTTTGAACACGGTGTAATATATTTCCAATAAATTGTACCTATTGTACCATGAAGTTGAAATGTACAAGAGAACAATTAAGGAACATTCAGAGGATTAATAATTTCCAATTGTGTCTCATTTTTAAGAAACTATTCCAAAGAATTTCCTCCTCAGTACTTTTTTTTGACTCCATTGCTAAGAAAAAAGAAAAAAAAAAGAAGGATAAATTGGCAAAACAAAGCTAGAAATGAATTTATATTTTGTTTGATCTTGAACAAGTCTTCACCTATTTGGGACAAACATATCCAACCATGCTAAGATGTACACTTTTCTTTTTTTCTTAGTCTGACTTGAAAGGCAAAAACAAAACAAAAATATTTTTCGCAAACTTGTTCGAATGTATATTTCATGAATAGAATAATACTTGGTTTCATCCATTCTCGTACATTCCTTCTATAACAAAAAAAAAAAAAAAAAAAAAAAAAAAAAAAAAAAAAATTGTCACTTGACAACTTTTGATTTAGCATTTGAGTGGTACAGTTTAGGATGCACTCAAGTAATTTTCTTAATGAGGGGCTAAATATATAACTTTAAATTTCTAAGACCTCGTTTGGTAATCATTTGATTTTTTGTTTTTGTTTTTTAAAATTAAGCATATTTTATCCACATTTCTTATAATAATTTGCATCTTTTTTAAGTACGATGATTGAATTCTTAACCAAATTCCGAAAACAAATACTTTTTTCAAGCTATTTTTTTTAGTTATCAAAATTCAACTTGGTTTTTTAAACCATTGCTAAAAAGTAGATAACAAAGAAAGAAATTTGGGGTGGAAGTAGTATCCATAGACTTAATTTCCAAAAACAAAGAACAAAAAACAAAATGGTTACTAAACGGGACATAAACTTTTATGTTTGATGATCTATGAGTTAATGAACTTTGAAAAGTGTATAATAAGTCTTTAAATTTTGAATATAAGTCATTAATCCATTTATTTTTTCTTTTAAGAATCTATTAAACAGACTTTAAAACTTAATAATATGAGGAAAAAGCATGAAAATTCATGGGAAGTGGAATCAACCCTTTAGAATAATGGACAAAGAAGATGGATAGAAAGATGTCTTCTTCCTTTTTCTCCCAAAAAAAAGATTCTAAAACCTTTTGAATAATATAAAACAAAAGTCAAACTAACTAAAGATACAAAAAGAAGGGACAAGACAAGATCAATGTAATGTTTGGTGAATCCGCGTAGACTTTTGAACCCATAACTTACTCTACATTAGAAGAAGAAAGGAAAAAGATTCAAATCAATTTAAGAAATAATGGTATCATGTAACTGTTATAGGTACATTTGAACTTTAGAAGAATCAATCTCGAATGAGACAGAAGTCGAAGCACAGATTCAAAATACCTTACTTAAGGTTCAAATAGACCTCGTGTCAGGGTAAAGGCACGAGCCGAGGTCCATGAGAAGTTACCCTTAACTTCAACTAGGGATAGGTCGAGGTCGATCCTTCAGCTCAAGAGTACAACTTGTACATAAAAAATCCATATCATGTCAGTTAAATTTTGAAAAAGGTTTATAAGTGTAGAAGTGAAAAAGATTAACATTTTATTGGTATAAAACATTTTGGGAAAAAAAATATTTTTTTAATCTAGATTTTGGATCTAATTTTCATTTGGATTTTTATGTTTCAAAATCTTGAACTTTTACCTTTACATTAAGAGTTTAACTTTTATTTAGATCCTAGGTTTCACATTGTTATATTTTTAATCTTGAGTTTTGAGTTTAATTTTCATTTGGTCATCATGTTTCAAAATTTTACATTTTTACCACATGAGTTTTCGATAATGCTCACTTTAGTATTTATGCTAACTTTCGGTCAATTAATTGGAGCAAAATTTTAATATCAATTTTAATGGTGATGAAGACTAACTGAAAAATAATTATTATAATTTTTATAGTTCTTTTAAATTACTCATAGACATTAACACCAAAAATAAAAATGTGAATTTAGTGAAAAAAGATCAAAGTTAAAAGTATCAATTTTGAAACCTATGAACCATATGAAACAGAACTTAGAACCCAAGATAAGCACATAACGTTTTTAAATCTACTAGCTAAATAAAATTAAATTAAAATTTAAGATTAAAATGTGAATATTTTAAAATTTAGAGACCAAATTGGAGACTAAACTCAAAATCTAGTGATCAAACCGTTATTTTTACAGGTAATTAAAATTATAGAGAGATAGAAACTTATTGTTAATATATAGTGATAGTAGGAATATAAAAAATGTCAAAGAGTTAGGAGCTCATGTGGGTCCAATCCACAATGACCACCTCCTTAAGATTTAATATTTTACGAGTTTCCTTGACACTTAAATATTATAGAATCAGACGGGTTGTCCTGTGAGATTAATTTAGATGTGTGTAAATTAACCTGGATACTCACAAATATTAAAAAAAAACAACAACAAATAGAAGAAAACATATATTAGTATCTTTTTTATATATATTAACAAATGGCTAATGTCCAGCAAATCATTAACATTTTTGTCAATAATTTGATGAGTGAGAGTACCAAGTTGTAGATTGGCTTCCTTTTTTTCTGTTAAAATACATAGCCATCGTTTGGATTGTCTTTATGAAAAGTGAGTTTAATTTATGTACTGTCCCAACCCCACACGTTTTTCAACAAAGTCATCTTCTCCTATTTAATAGCTTTTCTCCTCTATCCCTTCTCCTTTTTAGTAGTCGTCAAATTGGACACTCTATAGTTACTCAATTTTTCTAAAGTTAACATCCTTTCATTATCAATTTTGATAATGAAAACAAATCAATCAAGTTTCCACATCGTCATATATGAGTTACTCGAATTCTTTCATCTTTATTTTTAAATATTCACAAGGTAAAAGAGATGGTCAAGATGTGCATCGAGAATTATTTTATCATCTCATTTAAAAAGTCTTTGATACGATATTTAAACTTTTGACCTCCTTTATCAGCTCCTAGTCATGAGTAAAAATATAGGTCATTGTTTATGTTCAGGGTTTTAGTTAGATTCTTTTCTATCGAAATGAGTTCGCATTTTGTATTGTTTTCACTTAATAGTTTTTTTTTTAATAGAATACGAACGGTTGAGAGATCAGTTGATGCCCCAGAATATTTTACTAAGTTGACATATTCATAACATCCTCGTCATACTTCATCCAAAAACTTCAAAAAAAAGTACAATGAGAGCTAGAAATAAGCTCAATGTTCCAAGCAAATGAAAAGAAAAAAAACGGACTATAGTAAAACCTTTTAGTTTAGAAATATACATGAGAGTTTTCATTTAATAATCAGGAAAATTCTTATAAACAGAAAAATCTCAAAAAATATTTACATTTTAGGAAAAAGTTCTAAAAGTGTTTTCTACTTTTAGAAATATTTGAAGTATAAATAATTTTAAATATTTTTATATTTAAAAAGGCCTCTAATAATTAAACATTATTGTAACCTTTTGTTCTTTCTTTTTAATTTTATTTTACCTCATCTTCCTAACATACATAAATGTAGATTATATTTGATTTTTGGCAAAATATTAAAAATGCAGTACGTTTAAAAGGTTTAGAAAAATCGTGGATTTATCCTACGTTAAAAATGTTTAGGAAAGTCATAGGTCCTAAGTACTATAAAATGAGTCTATACCTTTGATTTTCAAGTCCCAATTAAAAACACATTAAGCTTAGTGTGATAACTCTAAATTAAATTTTTTTTTGTACTCTCTAGTTCGAGGTGGGCAAAAAAGTGTGAGTAATATAAAAGTTTTGAAAGAGTGCTCTTATAATTGGGATTAGGGAGAGAAAATTATTCTATGTGATTGTAACAAATTTTCATATAGTGGATTTCTTTCAATCGTGATTTTTTTTTTGAATTGGGAGTTTTTAATGTAAATTCTCATGTTTTCAATTTTATCGCTTTCTTTTAATTTCTTTGTAGTAGAAGCGAGAGATTTTTTTCAAACAGATTAAAGAACCCAAACAAATTTATAAAATTTAATGTTGAATTCATGTAAACGCTAAGTTGTCAGAATCGTATATATTTGTGCGCTGTAGTTGAAAAGTGGGGTTAGCTTCACATCCATAAGGTTGTGTGAACAGTAGCTACAGACTTTGTCGATTCAGGATAATAAGGAAAAAAGAAAAGAAAAAGACAAGTGTTCCTATGAAACAAGAAGAAGAATCCAATTTGGATAATATCAAGAGATATGGCAACACGCATTACATTAGAATAATAATTCTGCAAAATTTTGGAAACATGTTCTATTGAAAAGTTTTGATTTTTGCTACATATGAATGTTTTTACTTTGATAGGGTTAAAAAAAGGGAAATTGAGATGCTAATCTTCGATTGTTTCCGAGTATTCTCAAAGTGGTGTTTTCCCTTTCTTTCATTCTTGTATGAAATAAGAGGTACATTTTCGTTTATTTTCAAAGTATTCTAATCATTTTTGGTCTTGAGAAATGATGTCGGTATTACAGATGTGTCAACCTGGTTGAGCTATCCTGTATATCTCCTGATCTCTCTTGTATTGTCAAATTGTGTTTAGGGTTTTCTTTTTATTTGTTTGTTGATTCTAACAATATAAATAAATCATACAATCCTAATGTTTCAATATATAATTTGTCAAGAACAAACAAATTCTCCATAATATCTCGGTAATAATCTTTTTTAGCACAAGCTTGTATGGTTTTGCTCTTGGTTTTAAACATGACTTTAAGGGTATGTTTTTATTCGGTCTCGAAAGATTTCATTGACATGGATATAAGTTTAAAACATGACTTTGATGAGATTACTAAGAATAAATTAGGGTTCTTGACATATCTCTACAAATGGAATGAATATTCTACTATAAGTATAAATCTTTTGGTTTTACTTTCGATTTCACCTAAGTTGGCTTCATGCCAAATACAGATAACTATCTTTATTTATATACACATGACCGATGATTTGTTTCTTTTGCATGATTAATGTAAGATTTTGATAGTACACTTAATGTCGAATTACTACCATACGATTTCTTTTCCATTTAATATTATTGAGTGCGAAGCTTTCGAAGCTTTTAAGCTTTTAGGTTTTGTCGCATCTTATTCTAGGAATGCCAAGTGCTGGTTTATCTTCCCTATGTTTGTTGCTAAAACTAAATGCATAATTAATCCGCCATTAATGGTAAATCGAGCTCATTTTTTTTCTCAAAGTTAGATGGCGTGAAGTTTTCTTAAGCAATAAAAAAAGTAACAAATCTTTTTTTTTTTTTTTCTTTTTTCAAATCTTTCTTTCTAAGATTCCAAAGACTTGAGAATTCAACTTTTAAGTAGGAGTGTACTTGACTTTGATTGGATTGGACATTAGGTGTTTTTTGAACAGCTTGAAAATTCGGATTAGTATGATTGACAATTCAAAAGACACAAATAAAATCTCTAACCCAACCTAACCCTTAAAATTCGGATTGGGTTGGGTTGTCGGATTATAATTTTTTTCTTTTTAATTAAAAATATATAAATTTATCTACAACACATAACTAATAACTAAAATCTCATAAAATTCAAATGTTAAATCTCAAATATTTATGATATTTATTATAAACTTTAAATGAAGACAAACAACGTAACAATTCTAAAAGAAAGATAATAAAAATTCACAAATGAAAGTAATCAAACTTTAAACAAAGAAAAATATAAATATATTTTTTTATTAATATATATGTAATTCGGGTTGAGTATGGTCAGCTCAATTTTTTTAGTCAACTCTCGATTCAATCTAACTCGATAAAAATAGAAAAAGTTTAATTCAATTCAATTCCAATTCTTACAAATTAATTTAAGTAGTTCGGATTGTTGGAGTTGACGATAAGGAAGTGAGAGTGAGGAAATATTTTTTCTGGAAATTCATTTTTATGGTTTTATTTGGGTTAACAAAGTATTTAAGTGGAGTTGAGTATATGAAAATAATCAAGTTAATTGGTTACAGCCAATTTGCATTATAAGTTACACCAAACCTTGAAAAAGAAAGGGAATTCATGGAAAAACATGTCTTGTTCATTGACAATTTCCAAAGTTCCACCAATATTACAGCTTAGATTTATTTAAAAAAAATTTTAAAAACAACAATTAAATATACTGATAAACCTTAAAGCACCATTGACAACTTAATAAAATAATTCAATTATTATTGTACTATAAAATCTTTCATTTTAATCCTGTGGAAGACTTAAGAAATTCATTTACAACTTATTTTCATATATTTTCTAAAGAAAATAAACTTAATTTTCACATTATATATAACAGTTATTACCATTTATTTCAACTTGCCACATCATTCACAAAATTTGAGTTCTTCATCATAAAACTTATACTAATTTGTTGCACTATTTAGTCCCTTTAGACATTGAAAAGATAAGTAATCTTTTGACTTTAGGGCAAAACATAATTCATCTTTATTATATTGGTAGAATTGTATATTTGATCATACTTTTTCTTGTACGTCGGCAGTTATAAAATTAAATTCTTTTTATATTTTGTTTTACTATCTATCAAAGGAAGAATGCATGAAATTAGGTGCAGTTTCGGTTGCATTTAATCATTGCTCTCATTGAATTATGAAACTAATCAATGAAATATGATGGTACAATTACAAAAGTTGTCATAAAAATCGTTTGCAATCTCTTGAGTACAAACTGGAAGCCTTGCACAAGTGGACCATTTATATTTTCAAAGCGAAGCTTGATTACTTTCCCTGTAAATGGATTTCCATAGGACTAATCTGATATTCAATTAGATCTTTCCCATTTCCCTTTCTATTATACAAAGTTTTTTAGGAATCATTTCTGTTTTAATATTGCTGCAACAATAACCTAAAGTTTGATTGGCTAATTAAAATGGAAAATTTGATTAGAAATCATCAACTATTATTCATAATGATTTTAAGTGTAAAATGTCTTTTTAAGTTTTTCTAGTGTTAACTTTTAGTTACAGAAATATAATCAATAAAGATCTAGATAACAAGTACAAGAAGTATACAAATCAGTAAGTTTAATAGAAACCACATCTTGATGAAGTGAACCAATGATTGGCCATTCTTTGCAATCAAAACCTAAAATATTCTGGGATGATATCGTAGTGTAGTTTTGTGAGTGATTTTGAATTAGTTAAAATCATATTCAAAATTATTCTAAAACACATCTTTAATCACTCAAAAATAATACAAAAGTGAATTTAACCATTTTAGAATCTCTCAAACATACCATTAAATTCTTCATTTTAACTTGGACCATATTTACCCCAGCTAAAGATAATCCATCAATAGTGTGTAAAAAGTGGGTTCCAATTGTTCTTTACCTGCGTTCCATAATATTGTAATAAGTTGTGGTGTCCACATTAAAATATGTATTCAAATCGTGCAAAATCTAATTGTAGAATGAAGGGTGTTCAATTTTTACAATTCATCCATCAATGAAATTTCATTATAATTACACCAATTTTCATTATAGTTTGATAGAAGTGACTTTAGTTCCCTTTGTGCCTTGTTGAGTAAAATGATTAGTGACAACTTAAACTCACTTGACAACTATTTAATTTTTGTGTTCAATTTTCAAAATGTAAGAAACTTTTTAAAATGCTTTCAAAAAACAGCCCCAATTTAAACATTCATTTATTGTTTTAAACTTGACTATGAAAACTAGACAAAATGATTATCATACAAAGTTTTAATAATAAACAAAAAGCTTTAAAACCCAAAGCCTCTTTTGCAAGCTCCACTCAGCTTTTTCCTAGACCCCCTTTTGCTTTATAGGTAAGAAGTATGCCAGCCAATTTGGAAACTATCAATATACTATCATACTACTTTTCCCTGCCTATTCTTTCAATAAGGAAAAGATAAGCAATAGTTTACTCAGATTCCTGCATAATTTCCTTAAACAAACACACAATTAAAGTTCCTTATAAGACCAAAAAGAAATCAGAAAGAATCTGAAAACTTCATAATAATTATAAGCTTTTTGGCAAAGGTGATATAAGGCTGCCAATTTTCTATAATGTATAGTAAGAAGCATTATTGATATGTTAAAATAACAAAGCATATATATAGATACACAAGGGAAAGAAAAATAGAGCCATTGAACAACTTGAGAGGCTAACAACAGATAATTTTACTATATTTGCTGAAAACACCCCCTGGTCAAGTATTTTTGTAATGAGAACATGCTATTTCTTTCCTCTTTTTGCACTGAGCAGCCTCTATACTTCTCTCTCTCTCTCTCTCTCAGATGTACAATATTTGTGTAACTATATGAAGAACTGAAAGTGGAAAACAAAATAAATCTCCTCATGGAAAATACAGGGTAAAGCCGAATTGAATACTGCACTTCTACACAGCTACATTAGCTGCCATTAACTGCTGCACAATTTTCTTCATATTTTGTACACATCTAAAGCACATATGGGATTTCAAAGTTAGATGGGTTGCATGTTGCATATTTATTTGTGTGGTTCTAAAGACGGGGAAGAGTATACCTCAACTTCCTCAAGGAGACTTTTGAGTTCAGCTTTTATCTCGGAAAATGGAGGCCGATTTACCGGTTCTGCATCCCAACATCTTTGCATCAAATCCAACAATTTGGGGTGAACATTTTTGGGAAGATCTGGACGTAGTCCCTGAAAACAGAATATGAAGTGTAACCCTTGAATACCGTGTTTTGCCAAACTCCTTAAAGGGGAAAGAAAGCAATGCTTTGGACTCCTTGATACCAAACACGTGGGGAATCCTAAGTAAACGTAAAAGAAACAGCAACCGGAGCATTCTTCTAAATATTCTCGATTCATCATATTTATATTGATGATGTTTTTTTTATACTTAACAGCAACCTTGTTCTTTTATTGCTCCCATCTTTCCCTTCACAAACTATAATTGAATGTTATGTTTAGTTTCCTATATTTTTAATTCCCCGTTCATGTATCATATAAATGAGTTTTTTTTTTTTTTCCTTTTCTATTCATCAAACTGAGATGATACAGCAGATATGTCGAGTTTCTTCATTTATCATTGGTCCATAGGTACTACAGATGTGAAGAAAAAAAATTGGTCTTCTCATACATGTTTAGCTTATCTTTGGCTTGGAATGGCGATGGGTACACTACTGAAAAGGTGCTCTTGAGTTCACATTTTAGAGAGGACCATTTTTGGTGGCAACCTATCTTCTTTACTATTTTATGGAAAGAAGCGGTTCAATGTGGGGAGCTGGAGAGGCCATGTGATGAGGTTTGAGAGGTGGCGGGGTCCAATGTGGGCATCCTTCACTATACCTTTTTTGTAACTGTGACCTTTTTTAATTTTTTTGGATCCGAGTCCCTATTGGTAACTTCTTGGAGTCTCCTTTCTTGTTGTGCTGGGTTTTTTCTTACAGCCATGTACGTTCTTTCATTTCTTTCAATGAAAGCTCAGTATCTTAATTTTTTTAAAACATAATAATAAATAGTAATGCACCAAAAATTAGGACACACAAACCTGTCTTACTCCAAGGGCTGCTTGTAATGGTGTCATGGAATCATAAGGAACCTGAGATGCCAAAAGCTTGGGTGAAAAGAATAATCACAAGACAATGATAAAGGCATGTATTCATCTTATATAAAGTATTGCTTATTATTAGCTGCCCTGAAATACAATTTAAAAAAAATAAAGAAAAGAAAAGAAAAGAAAAGATAAAGAGTGTAGCATTGTAGTCGACTTGAGATATACCTTTGCTGTTACTAGTTCCCACAGCACAATTGCATAACTGAAAATATCTGCTTTCTGATCATACGGCAGATGATTTATTACCTTAAAGATGAAAAGTAAAATCAACGTAAAAAGATTGAAGTCAAATTGAAATGCTGCCAGTACTCTAAAGTACAGTCTCTGAATTCATAAATTGAACAAACTCAGCATGGTAATTTGCCAATATCCTCTGACAGGTTTATCACCTCAGGTGCCATCCATCTGTATGTTCCAGTTTCTGCTGTCATTACTCCTTGACTCTGGTATCGTGCAACTCCAAAATCTGCCACCTTTACAACCTTGAACACAAAAAGAATACGTCTTATACTCAAAAAGTAAATTAAAATCAATTTTTAGCACAAGCTCATAAAAGCACATGCACATCACTAGGTGACGTTTGCTTATATCCTTGGCCTCCATTGATTCTCTTCCATAAAATGAAAGCATGTGAAACACTCGAGAGAGACTCGCTAAGTCAACAGGAAGTAATTGTGAGATATACTACTGAACAAATTTTATAATAAAAAACGTTATGTGGAACTGTAATAAAAGTCTCACAATTTCAGATCTCTCTATATGGTAGCAGTACTATCTTTTAACAAGAGAATATACATTTGTACTCGGGCCACACATGCAAATCCTGCTCCAAAATTCCATACAATATTGGAAACTTTGAAGTAATAACAAATGTGTACAACCGCTTCAACAGTAAAATAAATCATCAAAACAGCCAAAGAAACCCACCAATTTTAACCACTACTACAACGCACATTGTATCTAATTAGGTAAAAAACATCAACTTTAACCACTATTATCTCTTTTGTATTATGACCTTTACTAGAGACTAACTGCTGAATGTTTTTTAATCATATGACAACCACCTCCCGATCCAAAGAAACAGCATGAAGACGCTTTCACATATATTTTGTAGAGGACAAAATGAAACCACTTCATATGTTTACTTTTTCAGTCAGCTCAGGGAAACAGTGACGGTTAGTTGGTGATGGTAGAGTGAATGAGTACATCTCACGGATTAAATGATCACATTAGAGCTTAGAGTTACATCTCGTTTGAATAGCTATTTCAGTATAGTTACTCCTCTTTCTTTTTCCCTTTTATCTAAGGTATGGAATGACTCCTTCCAAACCCCGAAACAACTTTCAATTATATTTTCATTCTGTTATCTTCCAACACCTAATTCATATAAAAACTAGTTTGATATTAAAATAATCATTTAAGATACCTACACTACTACAGTTCAGAAGCTGACAAAGCCAACTCCATCAAGATAATGTTCTAATCTTACATGTTGAGTGTCCATTAGCAGATTTGCCGTCTTCAAATCTCTATGGATAATGTTATTTAAATGTAAGTACTCCATTCCTTCACAAACATCAATAGCAAACTTCAGCAGTTGTGAGAACTTCAACATGCAATGATTCTTGTGCAAGTAATCATAAAGACTCCCTCCTGGCATATACTCTGCAAGAAACATCGAATCTTAAAATTTGTATTTAAACAATACAGATAGAGCATAAATCCAGAAAACAGGACTACAGAAGAAAGTGAATTTAGTGACCAATTTCCAATCCAAAATCCAAATCAAATTAGGCATTTCAGGTATAAATACAGATGGAGATATAGTTGTATTATTGCAACAAATCTACCCCCACCCTTTGCCCTGAATATCCATCTCAATATCGTTTGATTTTTAAAAAATAATGATTACTCCAAAATTGTAATCCCTACTCAACACACTACTTTTATTTGATACCATCTACGCCAAACTCAGTTTTGCTAAACCGATTTGTGATCTTTCATCATATTCATTGAGCATTTTCTTCATTTCTGTAATCCAATTAGTTGGTTAGATTCCTTTAATAATGGAATTCAAATGGTGACAGTTTTAGGGAAATTTACGGTAGTGGGTGCTCTAGATTATTTTTTAGTTAAATTGGGAAACAGGAGGGAGGGGTGGGGGTTTAATTTATTTTTATTTTATCTTGTATTCCGAAAATCGGGTCAGTAACATTCTCACCAAAAAAAAAAAAAAAAAAACCTATCTCACCCTCACCACCGTTTCTTATTTATAAATAAATTATTGGCATTTAGAAAACACTATAAACTCTGACTATCCCACATAAATAGCCCATACTAAATAACTCGAAATCTAAAGAGAACCTCAATATCTTCATGTCTTTCTCGCAGTTTTCTTATTAATATGTTTGCAACTATCCCCTTATCATAATCATTCCAACAAGAAACTGATGAAGGAAAACATCTTGACTATCTATCTTTTTATTGGTCCACAATTTCGCTATTTTGCATGCAACTCTTGTTCGAAGCAGCCAAACATCTATCAAGATATATATGTAAACTACAGAAGAAGATCCTACAAGAAACTGATGAAGGAAAAGGAGACAAAAAGTTAAATAAGGAAGACTAAAGTAGAGATTTATGTACCTGTAACAATACACAAATGCGGAGAGTTTGTACACGCACCTACAAAACGTACTACATTTTTATGCTGGACCTTCCTGCATTTCAGATTAATTAAGATCCCTTCACAAAGGATGTATGGCGGTAGATATACCTATGACAAATTGATTATAAAACATAAACTCTGGAAATTTTCCCTTCATAAATGTGGAAATAAAAAGAAACCATTGTCAACAAAACGAGGAAAATGTGAAGTGGGAAGCATCAAAACAGTTCCCGGAACTTGAAGATTTTGAATCTGCAGCTACTAACCAACATTACTGTCTGCCAGAAGATCCTTTTGATAAGAATGTATTTTAATCTATTCCGATGTTTGGATGCAAGGAAATTGGTGACCATCATATTTGTACTTTCACTATCAGGAGTGCAGGTTCATTTCTGATAAATTAATCGAATAGCCATTAATTTCTAGAGCTTCTTTTCAATTGAGGGCCTCCTATATGTAAAATATCCAAACACAATCTCCTATCAAATCAAAACAAGAGGAGAGATATTTCATAATATCTACCCAGCGAGATCACATAGTGAAAAATGTGCATCTCTTAGCATGTACACTTTCAAGCTGAAACTGTGCATGTGTTCTGCATGATTAAACTAAATAAACTGTCAAGATGTAGAAGTTTGCATGAAAAACTCAGCCATAAATAAGCTATAAAAATTATTACCATCCATACATGATGTCCTCTGGCAGAAATAATCGGTGGATTCTTAAACTTACAATATGATAAGTTTGGAAAGAATTAATATTTTACATTCTTTTGTCCGTTATCCCTATGGCTTTGTTTTCTTCTTTTTTTTTCTTTTCTAATGATGATAGGAAATAGTGTTCTCTAAGTTCATACCCCAAACTCAGATATAATTTTAAAAAAATAAATAAATAACACCTATCAAGATTACCTGAGAATTGCCACTTCTTGATTGAATTCATCCTCTAAATCATCATTTAGATCTTCAGATCTTAATATCTTGACAGCTACATCTTGACCAAGATAAAATCCATGGTACCTGCAGATGAGTAAAGAAAAATGAGTCACATGGTAATATGCATCATTGTGATATTAAAGAGGGGCCTGTAATATTCAGAGAACAAATAAACAACGAATAATCGAACATCTCATATTGTGAAACGACTTTGCTATGAATGGCAAGATGGTCACTTGATTTTATTGCTAGATTGCAGATAATATGAAACTTCAAATTACAATATTACGACGAGACCCTAATGTAAATTCAGATGCAATATCTGTAAGCTTCCATAATAAGGTAACCATAGTTCAAGACATGGTCAAAGAAAATTGTATTTTCAGTTGAAACTTACAAATCACCACAAGATCCAGATGCAATTCTTTCACCTATCTTCAGTAATCGTCTATCTATTTCCCAATCTGCTGATTTTTCCTGGGCATCTAATGTTTTCTTAACTGTTGGATGAAAACGTGAAGAACCAGACCACGATCCCTGTATTCCATGAAAGAAGTTGCATTATTTCCTTCATGTTCTCATTCTTTGGAGGGGGTGGACATGAGGTTTTAAAACAATCTTCAACCACAGGCAATAGAAAACAAAGCACTCAATTTTGTATAATAATTAGTAAAAGAATGCATTCATATTATGCTGCAAAAATATCAAGGCATTAAAATTAGGTAATGAGTCTAATGACCATTTCTTTGAATATCTCTCATAAAGAATTGTGTCAAAAAAAAAACACACAATTTACCTCATATCTAGCCACTGCTTTTTCCATAGCTTCGTACAAGCCATCAGTTTCCTGGTCATAAGATTGCAAAGTCAGCAACATTTGGACTTAGCACAGATCCTGTTATAAAGGATACATAATACCAATCCCCCTTATAATGTTAGAAGGTTGTGTCCTGGGATAATCCATAATTTCTTTTAAGTAACCCATCTGATACAATTTTCCATTTAAAATCCTTAGATATAGATGCAAAATGGAAGGATCTTAAAAAACGTCATATCAAAAAATCTCATACAGGTTTCCATGTCTTGATTTAAAATAGACAGGTTGGAAGACCAGACAACCAGTTGAGCAAGCACTAGCACTCCAATCCCAATTCAAATGTGGATACTTTTGGGGTGGTTGCTGCATATATATCCAACTTGAAAGGCCGACTAAATAATAAAGTAAGAATTCAGAGTAAATTTACAGTTCGTTGAACTACCTTTATTCTTAAGGCCAGAGAGTGACATAACATGTAATTAGGAACGGGCAATAAGCAAACAAAGAAAGCAATTTTGAGCCAAATAGCGAAGATATATTAGATCTCCCAATCATTCCGTATGATAATCGTATATCAACATAGAATACCAGTTACAATTAGAAAATTTTAAATAAATAATCTAACAAGAACATAAAATATGAAAAACAGGGGAGTACAGCAGTAGAAACAGCAAAATATACATTTAGCATATATCACAATACTGTACCTCAACAGGCCATCCATCCACCACAAATACATCCAAGGAGTAACCATCAGATGTTGAAAACACATGTGCTTCTCGAATGTTAAGTCCTATATCAGAAAGCAAAGCAGAAAGCTAGGAAAAAAACTGATAAGTTGTTAGAAAAGCTAGTGTGAATTCTACCATACTGATACTTTCATAATAACGACCTACTGACATGAGCAATTGAGAAAGAAGAAGTTTGAATTATTCTCAACATCTAGTATGAGTACTAATCGCCCCATGATAGATTGTTCATTAACTCTCCATCCCTGATACAAGCTTCTAGCTCTTAGTTTGTGTACACTTAATTTTCAAGATCAATTCCATGCATTTATTGATGTTTTCTCTGTTAGTCAGAATAACTTTGTGTTTGTGGTTCACTGCTGTAAGGGCCACTTCTTTGAGAAATTTTAATTATACAGGAATAGAAGTCTTTCAGCACAGTATGAAAGGGCCCCATGAAATTTAGGTCACTATATCTTTTTGCTACTACTTTTCCTAGGTTCAACTGAAATTTACAACTATTCCCCTTCCTACTGATAAATAACGGTATTCCCCTTCTTATATTATATAGCCCTTTTTAAAAAAGGAAAGAAAGTATTACTATTATTATACAGCCCTCTCAGTTGAACAAAGGACTTCAACTGGTGTATTTCATTCTTTCAGCAAAAGGTTTCTTACTGAAATAAAAAAGTATTCCATTTGCCCAAAAGATTATTTAGACTCGCTCAAAAGATAGAATAATACATCAAAATAATGCACTGACTAAAACTAATTTAAAATAAGAGGGAAAAAAACGGACAAACAAACAATCAAAAAGTTTCTGCCTTTGTTAAAAGTTCTGTTGTTCCTTTAAAGCCATCTTCTAAAGATTGCACCATAAACTAGCAAGAATGCTAAATATACAGTAGAATTCCAGCCTAAGTATATTTGTTCAATTCGATAGGAGCATAAAAACAAGACTTCAATGAGCATGCCTGGCCATGAATGTTTTGGCGAGTTTTGCTTTGCCAAAACATTCATGTAGACACTATCAAAAAATAAAAGACAAAATACCCATTCCAGCCTACCTGGCTAAGAAGCTTTGGCTTGTCAATCGTTGAAAATATCACTTCGTGTATCAGAACATGTGCAATATTACCCGGCCTGCGTTGTGCTTTTAGAAAACATCTTAATATTTAGTTATAGACAGCCAACATGTCAAAAATTTATACCCTGACGAGAACTACAAGAATTTGTAATATGATAAATCCACAGAAATAGTGAATACAAATACACATGTTAAGCATAAATTCCTCTAACTTCAATTTAAATTGTAGCTTTTGGAAAATTTGTCCAAATCATACCTCCTATCCATGGCCTTTGAGTTCTTTCTAACATCCAAATTTAAGTTCTCAAGCTTGGAACAAGGCTCAAAGTCAATTATATTTCCTCGAGTTCTACAAACCAATTATGAAGAAATCAATTAACACAAATCAACTATGTGAGGAAAGAAATCTAAGGGATTGGAAAGAGGGTAGCATGGAGGGAGAGACAGTCAGCCTAATAATGAAAATGCAGTAAGTCCAATAATTACCTCTTGTGTGACAGTGGAAGTCTTCTATCAGCTGCTTCGTTAGATGAACCACTTAAAAGGATACTATCAAGAAAAACGTGATCATCATTGCCATCTGACTTAGTACTTATGTGCTACAAAATCAACAAGAAAAGTGTAGAGCAATAAAACCTCCGACCACTAAAACAAAGCTTATACAAACAAGATACAAACTTTATTTAATAAAAATGAAGAATCTGTTGATAAGAGGGATGTCATGGAGTTGCAGATTTATAAGTAATCAGTATGAAGTCTTGCACAACTGTGTATCTAACTACAACGAGACATATGAAGAAACAACATACAAAGACTTCACATCAACATAACCACAAACTATTAAAAATCCAACTATCGTCAACATTCTCGGGTTGATTTTCAAAAATTTTCTTGCTCCTCCCGAACCAAATGGCTTAACATAATGTAAAGATTTCAAGATCCCAAAAACTCTCTTTATCATCCTTGGGCAAAAATTATTGTTAGATCTATTTTAACACATGGACTACCTGAAGGGGAAAAAAAAAGACAAAAAGCCATTGAAAGGAAAAAATTATCAAGTACTTTCATATAAAAGAGATATGAGTGATTAATGCAATCACTAATTGATAAAGCTGCTTATATCAATCAATAACAGGAAAGAATATGAATCATTGTCAAATATATAATGTATTGTCTCAATTGCTTTAGTATTACCATCTGACTTTCTTCTGTGCACCATATTGCTATAAATCCATACAAACACATTCTAAATTCATTTTGTATTGGCCATTTGAGAAGAAGCAGGGGCTGGGGAGGACTATATTTAACAAGCAAAATATCATTCCTACCCTCTAGGTGCCACCAATGGCAATTTTGATGCAGTCTGTAGCAATGCGCCATCTTCAGTTTTTTTTTTCCCTCCAAAATTAGGAAAGTTCTACCTTCAGAAGTGATGGTTATGACCTCATATACAGTAATTCCAAATTGTCACCCTCTAACTAGTCATCAGTAGGAAACTGATAATATCTCTCTTTCTGCGAGCCATTTTTCTAATTTTTGCCTCAGGTTTTATGTTTTCCACCATATGTTTGGCAAAACCACACTCTATGCAAAAAACTATAAGAATGTTTAGAACCAAGCAACACTGTCCATTAGTTTCCTCTAAAAATTAAACAAATGAAATTGAAAAAATACCTCCAGAAAACGAATGTGGTAAACAGGGCACTTGTCTGGATCCTTTGCTAGGGAAAGAAGCTTTTGATGTAACAAAACATCTTCCACCTTCTCCATGTTAACATCAAGTCCATAACTGACAGAATAATTATCAACAACCAAGAAGTTAATAAATTAAGAAGAATGAATAGATCATCCCTACCCGATAATATAGTGTAGCTATGTGGTTTTAACATGCCATACTACTTATACACTCACCAGCCACTAGGAATTCCATCTTTTATTTTCCTATGAGAAATACAATCTAAAATAAATACACGAAATAGGATATGACGATAAGGCATCAACCAAGCCCAAGTCACTGGATCATAATTTAAAATTAAAAGTTACAAAAAAATAATGATAAATCTAAATTTAAATTTAAAAAATAAAAAAATAAAAAATAAAAAGAAGGAACTTCCAATCTTATCAAAAATTAGTAGATTTCTTATCCAAAAAATCTGAGATGATACCATAGAACTTGCTACTTATGTTCAAAAATATTGTCATTAATTTTAAACCACAGGTACTACAAAACAGTTTGCAGGCATTTACCCAGGGATATGATAGCAAAGAAGCTAATCATCAACTTTTTCTAAAAATTCCTTAATCTGTTCCATGTCTCCAATCAAAATATTTGATAATTTTAGTTCTCATTCAAATTACTTTACACAGAAACACATCACTTTCTAAAGACAGAAGCTGTAACAATGAATCTGGAATGTATACGACTCTTAGACTCGTAGTTATCGTAGATTTTTTTTTATAACTATAGAATGAAGCAAGTCCACTGCATGAATAGGATGATCAAGCAGATGGCAGCACCTCTTCACCTAACGTTCTTTCATGGCCAAAGCAAGAGTCTGGTGAATCTTGCAAAGATTGCTTTAGGTCATTCCATGCTCGTAGCGTGAGCTTTTTTCTGAGCCTAGTAGCTAAGTAGCTAGCGGATGTTTGTCTACCTAGGTGGTAGTATGAGCCTGAGTTCTTCGTTTTCAAGTCAAGAAGTGACACCATTTAAAATCAAATGTCTCTTCATGGACATTGAATAACTAGGGGAAAAGCACTATTTCACCATTTATGAAAACCAAACCACTCAAGTAAGTGTGCAACTCTCTTTAGAGAACTCTTTAGAAGATTATGTATCAGGATCCTGACTATTGGTTCAAATAAACTAAACGTTTATATGTTGATATGAACCCATGTTACGTAGTTCAAATTCCAAAATCTGCAGTACAACTTCTAGCATCTCCCAGCTCCAAGTAACATTCATGTAAGTAACAACTTTTGTTAACTTGATTATCAATGATTTTATTTTCCATTTTCGATAAAATTCTATTCTACAACCAGCAGTTGAAGCATGTTTTGAGAATCTTGTTTCCCACTAGGCATATCAACCTTTAATCAAATCATACATGAACTCTTGCTTCCAACCATATCACTACGCCATTGTTTGTTCCTTATAGGTTGGTATTATTTAAACAGTAAGTTGTTAAGCTGGTAAGTTCAACCTTACTCCCAACAAGTTTAGTCAATCCAAAATTTAACAAATGTCGTCTAATAATAAATTTTTAAAAAAGAAATTAAGTCAATTAATCATTTCCTATCTGAATACAATTTTCAAATCTGACCTAAATTTTAAAAACTAAAAAAAGTAATTAAAAAGAATATGCTCTTCGTTTTCAAAACGTGATGCCCAATACTCCAAAAGTATTTTCTTTACTAAAAAAAAAAAAAAAGAAACAAACAAAAACAAAATTATATATACAGAGACCCAACTAAATTTCAAAAACAGAAAATTAAAAAAGAAACCGTTATCAAATGAACTTTCCCAGCATTAGTAAACAACATATAGTTTAAGCAGAAGCAATAGGATTATGACAGACACGTAATAGAAAGGAAAATTTCTCAGAAAAGTAATCCACCAAAATCAGCTTCCTAATAAAGTTAGACAAACTATATCCACTACAAATTCACAGGAAAAAGATCGAAAGCCAAATAAAGCAAGGATGCACAAATGCACTTCCACTCACTCGATTACAGCAGCTCAAAATCAAATACAAAAGTACAAATAAAAATGGGGGAAACACAATAGAAACTAGCAAAGAAAGAGCGAAAGAACCAAAAATCCAAATCACAATCAAAGAAAATCCAAAGAAACTACCTCGGAGGCAAGCGATTGAAGTGAGCATCCAAGTTCTCACGAAATTGAGGATTAGAAACAGCCTCTTCGTGTCCACACTGAACTAACCGAGTATAAACATCGTTCCGAACATCGTGGACAGCACAGAAGCCACCGAAGCTTCGAGGCGGCGAAGAACTCTCTCCAACGCCTTCGACGAAATCCATATCCGCCATAGAATCAAGAAAGACGAGGAAAAGCCATAGGGAAGAAAGCGAGAGAGGGAAAATTGGAGGAGAAAGGAAGTAGAGAAGGTAGATTGGGAATATTTATTGATCAGTAGAGAGGATCTTTGACTGTTGATAGAATCTTGAGGAAGAAGATGGAGTGGTTGGGTATTTGGAGTGAAGATGGAGGGTAATTTCGTCATTGAGGTTTTGAAATTTGGGGCAAATAAATTATCGAATTTCGCAGGATGTTTTTAATAATTATATATTTTTATGTTTCTATTTTTGGAATTTAAAATTAAAGATGGCAGAATTGAAATGGATAGGGGTCTGTAAAAGCCTGACGTGCGAAAAGGAGAATGTTGTCTTGAATTTACCTAAATGCCCTTCGGATTTTCTCTTAATTACGAGATGAAAATTTAAGCCCAACGCGTGTTCTTTTTTGCTGTAATCGTAAAAAGTGATAATAATAATAATAATTGTTTTTCTTTTTACGAAAAAAAATAATTATTATTTTTGGCACTCACACTTAATTGTCTAATCACATTTTATCACGTGATAAATTATTTTTTAAATAATATTTTTCTTTTTAGATAGATTATACTATATTCAAATTGCACAAAAATAAACATAAGTGGATTAGTAAAGTGGTCTAACCTCTGTGTGGCAGTCGTAGTAAATATGCATTTGAAAAAAGAAGATAACTTGTAAGTTAATTAACAATAATTACACATCGACGTGTAATAAGTCATATGTACTAAAGATAATCTAAAGATGAGGTTCGTTACAGAATTTATAGTAGAGGGTCAACTTACCTCGTCGGTCACTTTCCTTGCATATTTTATAAGGTTGGATGGCCTATATCTTTTCAAATTAAGGCTTCCTTGTTGCTCACATACTCATCTCTTTCCCTATCGGGCTACATCATGTGAGAGCTATTTGATTTGGCGGGCTCAATTGAGATTCAGCAAGTTGATTTGGTTTTGGGTCAAGTCAACCTTCTATTTAGGCTCATGTCATGGGTGAGTTGCATGATATGGTGGACTAGGCCAAGGTCGAGACTGAGCAGGATGATTTGGCTTTGGGCCAAGCCAACCCTTCTCCTTAGGATTATTCCATCCTTTTGGTATGCTTGCTTGTTTGTTTATCGTTATTTCCTTGTCCCAGTTGTCTCTGCTTCTTTTTTATGTCAATTTTACCATCTCTTTGTTATGTCAATTTTACTTTTGGTCTAAAATCACCTATAACACTAAGTATTACTCTAATAATAAGGTGTGAAAAAACACATTGGGTATTCCTTCTTTCTTTTATTAAATTATAAATTTAGTCTCTAAAATGTCTAAATTTTAAAATGTGTATAATAAGTTATTGAATTTTTTTTTATCAAATTGGCGAAATTTCTATCAAGTAGATTCATAAATTTTAAATAAATAGTGAAATATTCCTAATTTAATAAAATACATAGTTTAATATATGTTTATGACACATTTGAAGATGAACCAACCAATGCCATTTTCAACAACAAAACAATACATAAAATTAACAAGCTATAGAAATGTTAAAGAAACACAACCACGAATATCCAACAAATCCATTTTATATTATATTGGAATATATTAAAATTTTAGCATTGAAATTATTTTTGTTTTTATAATTTATCAGAAGGTCAAATCCAAACCTAAAGAGATATAGTACATGTCAATTTAGATTGGAAATTGTATTGAAGAGCAAAATATAGTTGTGTATTTGCAATTGTAGCTTGAGTTTTTAAACTTTTGTATTAATTAAAAAAAAAAACATGCCAGATTTTTATCCTATTGTCATCACCAACGTATTTTTCCTTTTTTCCTTTTTTTTTTCTTTTTTACAATGTTGTGCGTGATTTTTTTTTTATTTCTCCTATGTGAAGTTTCTTTTCTCCTTTTCTAATTGCAGTTGTGATTTTCTCTTGCGTAATTTTTGTTCTTCTCTCATCTAGATTCTGTGTGAATCAAATTTTGTTATTTTCTTAATCCAACCTGATTTTTTATTCAGCTTGGCCTTCTTTTTCTCTTGATTTCTTGTGATTTTGTTCTATCGCTGATCATCTCTTTTTCATAATGTAAGTTTTAAAATTTAAATATATAACTAGAGAACAAAAAGGAAGAAAAATAATAATAATAAGATTTACACATGTAGCTGAAACTAAAGAATAATGTTATAATTACAATATGTTTGGTACATAAATCATGTTTGACAGTTAGCAAATCTTCGATTTTTTTATTCACTTTCTCAAATTAAGTATATCTAACAATAATCAATATGAATTCAGTAACATATTTGAAGTAAAGCATGTGTGTTTCACTTAAAATTTGGTATATCTTACAATAATCAATATTCCAAGTGTGTCAACAATATATCTAAAATCAATCAACATTCAATGAGTAACTTACTCTAAAGTAAAACATGTGTGTTTCATTTTATAAACATGATATTCCAAGTGCATCATAGTATATTAGATATAAGACATTAGTGTATCATACATCAATAAGTAAATAGTTAAAGTGAGACATAATTGTATCAACATTATATTTAACATCAGTCAACATTCTAAGTGTATTAGCAGTATATCTAACAACAATTAAAATCAACATTCCAAGTGTTTCTTTAACTAAATGAGACATAAATGCATCAACATTATATCTATCATCAATCAACATTCTAAATGTCAAATATAAGATCGAATGTATCAGACATCAATCAGTAAATACTTAAAGTTAGACATAAATGTATCAATAGTATATCTGACAACCATCAACATTTCAAGTGTATCATCCATATTAAATTTTCAAGTATAATCAATAGTCTATCAATTATCAATTAGTAAACCATATTAAATTTTGAGTTCATCAACAAACTATATGATATCAATAAGTAAACATATTAAATTTTGAGTACATCAACAAGCTAAGCTACTAACATCAATCAACAAGCATATTAAAATATGAGTACACAAGAAATATATTAAAATAGTTTAATACATCAATAGACTACATGACACCAATCAACAAGCATCCTAAAATTTCGAATACATCATTAAGCTATCAAACATCAATTAGTAAGGATGTTAAGATCTCAAGTACATCGTAGACTATTAGGCATCAATTAGTAAATATATTAAGATTTCGAGTACACCAAAAGCTATCTTGCATCAGTCAACAAGCATATTAAAATTTTGAGTACATTAGAAGACTATCAAACTATTAGCAAAGACGATATTAAAATTTTAAGTATATTAAAAAGTCATCGTGTCAATCAACCTTTAATTTCAAATTGATGGTGGATGAAGAGAGAGATGAGAGAAATTAATGTAGATAGAAGGAGAATGAAGAGAAATCAACAATTTGGGGATTATTTTAGTTGGGCAATTAGTGTAGTTAATGTTCATTTGAGTTGGGCCTTATTATTTGCTACATTTGCACATAAAAAAGGTTGATGAGTCATCCTTGCAACTACTAGATTTAGTTAAGTTCACTTTGATAATAATGAAATTAATTAACTATTCCAAAGTTACAATGATATAAGATATAATTTTTTGGAGAATATTATTAATTAAATTGGGTGCATTTGACCAACGGCGTGAATATAACAAGTCTGGAGTTAATTATCAATATGTTAGAATTAGAGAGATTGTACTTGGAATGCACGGTTGTAAAACAAAGTTTTTCAATAAATGTGTAAAATAGAGAAAGAGAAAGATGAAATTTTTAGATATAAATATACAAATTTCAATAGTATTTACTATTGAAGCTGAGTTATTCAATACTAATCTATGAAATTGGTTGACGAAATCGTCTCATTAGTGTCATTTCATAGGATCATTAATTAGGAAATGAAATTGTGGGCAAAGTTTGAATAAAAGGAATGAGCAAACATTTTGCCCAATTTCACTTCAGATTTAACGTTGAGATGACCTTTATCTTCGTTAAGGCCTTCGTCAAAGTTGCCCACGGCCATCGGACCGTCCACCATTCTTACGTTTGGTAGCTTGTGCGTGACTGCCTCCAAAGCCTTCCATACTTCTTCCTTGAAGCTTATATTTGGACTTATGAAAAAATCATGAGTTACTATCTTCACCTGCATTTTTTATGTATAAATATTTTACCATTTAAATACAAATTAAATATCACTTTTATATATATATATATATATATATATATATATATATATAAGTGATGTATGAATACGGAGATTTAGGTTCTATTTGGTAGAGAATTCATATTATATTTTATGTTTTCAGTTTCACTAAGAACTCAATTTCTATTTTAGAGAATCCATATCCAAACAATGTAAATTTTAAAACAACATTTTTATATTTTTATTATATCCGGATTTTGAATTTTAAATTTTAAGAAAAGTAGAATTATATTAAATAAAGATAAAAAAAATTAGAAATATAATATATTATGTTATAAACTCACTTCAACTTTTTTTTTTTAAAAAAAAATATGATATGTACTTAGAAATGTAATATAAATTGCATTATAATACAAAATAATAACTATATAATTTTTTTAAAACATAAATCATATTCATAAATAAATTAATAATAGTTTAATATCAACTAAATATTAATGGATAACTACAACTAGTTTTATGTAGAATCAAACACATTTTAAATAATTGTTTAAATTACAATTCAATTTATGAATCTATTACCAAACACATATAACATGAAATACAACTCCAGTTTCATTGAATTTCTTGTTTTCAAATTCTCTACCTCTACCAAACATGTCTGTAGTGTTTTAATCATCTTTGTGAATTGCACATAGAATATTGTTAATTTTATTAGGAAATTTTCTAATGTTTTTAATTAAATAATGATTGTACTGAAAATGCTGCATTTAAAGATTTAAGAAAATGATAATTTGTTAAAAAATCATTATTGAACTGAAATTAAATAAAAAATTGGTAAAGAAATCCAAGATGGAATTTTTTTTGGCCGAGAATTTTGCGAAAACGGAGATGAGGAAGACTTCTCATCCCTTTGCCCATGAAAATTGAAGGACCAAAATATTACTAAATGCAAATCTCAAGTACAACATCGAGTTTGAAAACTCAAAATCAAAATGTATGCTATGCCAAACTCTAAACTTTGTTGACCAAATGTGGGTTGTTTTCAAATATAGAAAAATGAATCAAAATATAGTAAAATTTTAAAACTATCAACAATAAACGCTATAGACACTGATAGACTTCTATCAATATCTATTCGTTGATAGATATTGATAGAAGTCTATCAGTGTCTATGAGCACCTATCGTTGATAGTTCTAAAATTTTGTTATATCTTGTAAATATTTTCAACAGTTTTACCATTTGAAATAATTTTCCCAATAAATGTGTAATTCCCTTTTTAGCAATATTTGGGTGTAGTTTGGTACACCCATGAGTTCATGCATCTCCTTCAATCACAATAGACAAAAAAATATTTAAAAAAATAGAGAAAAAGAAAAATAGTTAGGTTAATCTTAGGTTATGCTTATATTTGTGCATCCCACGCTTATATTGTAATTCCCTTTTTAGCAATATTTGGGTGTAGCTTGGTACACCCATGAGTTCATGCATCCCCTTCAATCACGATAGACAAAAAATATTTTAAAAAATAAAGAAAAAGAAAAATAGTTAGGTTAATCTTAGGCTACGTTTATATTTGTGCAGCCCACCAAATTTTCTAATCATAGTTTTCCCCACGAAAAATGAGCCTTACTTATTTCTTCAAATATTTTATTTATATTTTTATGTATGTGATGAGGGTGGGATGCATCAGTCTCATCATCGAGCCAAAAGGTTGATCCAAATCTAGCCCAAGCCCAATCCAAGGTCAATCATTAACTAGCTTAGCTCAATTCAACCCTTTCATAAATTGGATGGGTTATAAATCTATCATTTTTGAATTGGACCAGTCCATTAGGTCAACCTGTTTGACCCATATTTGGATTAAGTTGTTGGGATGAAAAGGTCAATCCAACATAATAATATATATATGACCCGTATATGGATTAAGTTGTTGGGATGAAAAGGTCAATCCAACATGATAATATATATATGCCCGTATTTGGATTAAGTTGTTGGGATGAAAAGGTCAATCCAACGTAATAATATATATATATTTTATATAATTATTAATACTAATTAATAAATAGTAATATTCTTTAAAAAAAAAAATCAATTCAACAGCCAATTAACTAATTTTCATTTATACATGAGGAGTAATAAAAATAAACGAGAAGATTAATGCCTATTCGGTGGGTGAGAGTTAGAAAATGAAAACCATTAAAGAATTAATCTAATCTTGTCCACATTGGAAAACTTAGAAGATGGAGGAGTTTGCTTACTCTACATATAAAGTCTTCAAGGTTATTTTTAAATTTAATAAAAAACAATAATTTACTTAGAGAAGCCGATCCAAATGGTCAGTCTAAGTCCAATCTAATTTCAACCTATCGAGTAAGGTTTCTAGGTTGGGTTATGAGCTTATGTTTAAGATATCCAAGCTTAGGCAAATCGGTACTTGATTTGATCTTTTCGACTTAGGTCAAGTCGGAACCTTTGATTATTCAAGTTGGATTGACTCAATGATGATGAAGTTATCATATACAAAAATAGATGTATCTTGAGTTGCACTTGAGTATTTGGAGTTAAAAAAAAATATATTTTTTTAAAATAATTGTTAGGTTGCAGCTCGAGATTGAGCATTTGAGGTGAAGACGATGTACTCGAAAGCTTTTCTCTAAAGTAAATATGTTTATAGACATAAAAGTACGATCACGAACCACAATGAAGGGTAGGTCCGGGTGGTTCACATCAGCACGCAAGTCAGTGAAGAACTTAGTGAGCTCTCTTTCATAACACATAGCTTCGTCTTCAACTGCATCATCACACTCTCCTTGATACCATAAAAATCCTTGTACTTTCCCCCCATTTTTTTCCGAAGCCTTAATCCTTTCAACCAGATTAGCATATCTATCAGTCCCTTTAACCCATTCTTTCAAATGGGATCCTCCAATAGCACATGGAACCAGACCAATGACACCAACCCTGTCCCCAGCTATTGCCAAAAGCTCATTGGCAAAGGCCATGCCGGGTCCAATCCCATTGGTCTTTACAACGTCAATATCCCAATGGAGTGGCTCATGGGCTTGTTCCCATACCAAATCAGCTGTCAATCGAAAGATCGATTCGTTGGATTGACATTCGGGCGGGATATATCCATCCCATACCATTTTGTTTGTGGTTGGGTCCTGCAAGATACCGCCTCGACCAGCCATATTGCTCTGTCCTGCGAGAATGAAAATGGTGTTCGGAGAAGTCCTAACTTTTGAATTAGGAATTGGATCCGTCATTTTTTTTTCTTTGCACACAAATGTTTGTTTAATTAATTTGCTTCACCTTTGTCTTTGCCTTCTTTGTTTTGGTCTCTTAATAATTATTTATGTATATAAAGCATGTTTTTGGGTTTTTTAAAGTACTTTGGTAGGTTTGTTGTGATGAAATGAGGTTTGTTTTGATTCAATGGCGTATGGCTGAGAGTTACAACCTTCTTTCATTCTTTTGCAGTTGTCATGAGTTGGCTTCATTTATAGATTTCCACCAACAAAGGATTGAAAAATAGAAATGACAAGTTGCAAAAACCACTCCCCCTAAACGATGGTGGTAGTTGCAATTATAGCTTCAAACTTTCAATTGTAAAAATTGATCTCATAAATTTTTACAAGTGGTAAAAGTGGATCCTTAAACTTCTATAATTATAAAAATTATAATAATTCTATAAGTTTGAGGGTTCAATTTTTATCATTAAATATTTATTGGTCTAATTTTTACAGATTAAGTGGAAAAATAGGGTACATTTGAAAATTATTAGCAAACAATGGTTGTTTGAAAAGTTTGTCTTATTGATTTCCGACTACAAGTAAAACAGAACTGAAGCCACGTTTGCGCTAATAGAAAGGTAATCCATCCATCGTAATCTATGAAGCACAAATACAGATATGGCTACATGATACATATACGATCGGATACGACTATTCATCAATTTCTAAAAAACTAAGATACGGATACGTCTAAGGATACGCCATTTTTTTTTTATATATTTTTATAATATATATATATATATATATCTAAACAATGAGGATACTGATACGTTGAAGATACATTTTTTTTTATAAAGAAAATATAGGATATAGATAAATTTAGCATACAAGTTAATAACAATAGCACAAAATAGAATATAAATATTGAAATACAATACAAAAAAAGCAACATCTAAGATGTTGAACGACAATAGTTAATAAAATACAATAGAAAAGTGACTCATACGAGGGAGAAGTATGAAGATAAATGAACAACTTCTTCATTGAATTGTTGAAGATATCCAAATAGTTTATATTTTGATGGACTTTGTAGGGACTTAAATGTGAAGATGGAGATTATATAATTCTAGTCAGGGTTTGGTCCGTTATTTATTATTTTTCTTTTAGTTTTGGACTCGGGTAGTGAGCTTTTTAAATAGATTGCCTAATTTTAGATAGGGAAAATGTTTTTTTTTTTTTTTTTTTTTTTTAAAAAAAAGTATGCATAGAAATAGATACGTCAAATCACATGTCAGATACGTTTCTGGAAAGTATCTGGAAGTATCGATATCCCATACGTGTCTGATACTGATTCTTTGCCTCACATGAAGTATCTGTGCTTCATAGATGGTAATGTAAAAAGTGGGTCCCAATTGATTACTTTTGTTGTTGTTTACCTGCTTTTTGTTCGATGAAATTTGTTGCCTAATTCTGAACCAAATGATTTAAATCATTTCTTCTAAATATTTTAGTGGCAGCATGGGTCGAACAAATGAATCAAAGAATTTCTCAATTATATGACTTATAGCCCGGGATAACCAGAGGGGGGGGGGGGAGTGGGGAGAGTTTAAGATATGGTTTGTTTGGTTTCAAAAAAATAAATTGCAAGAAGAATTAAATTGCATAAATAAATGCAACAAAATAAAGGCTTGAGAAAAAATATATGAAGAAAGCCTAGCTCGGGTTATTATAGAATTTCTCTATTTAATATACTTGATCATCAAATTTCCATCACCCGAATTAAGTGTTGTCTTGCACCTAACTGAACTAATTGAAAAAGCTAATTGATAATCCTAAACAACTCATTAGTCCAAGTTGTATTATGTAAAATATGCGAATACAATTTCATCCTAATTGCATTAAGATCTAGGGAACGTTAAATGGAATATTTAATAGGAAAAGCCATGGTTAAATATTCGTTTGATTCAATCCTAAGTTGGTTAGAACATTACTTGTCACGTTTGATTCACAAGCTAACCTAACTTATTGCTTCCTATGGATCAACATACAATCAAGTATCACGAATTATACATTAATCAAAAGCAGTAATCATACAATTCCAAAGCATATGATAATATAATAATAGTCAATTAAAACAAAATTGAATCAACAGTCACAATATAATTGGGTTCAAAGATTCACAAGTACATGAAAGTAGAGAAAAATCCTAAAACCCAAGCTAGAAAGAGATACCTTGACCCATAATTGTCATGATGAAAATTAAGGAATTGCTTTGATACATGAACAAACTAGAAAGTGAAAGAGAGAGAAATCGACCTACAATTGGTTGGAATCAAAGGTTCCCAACCCTAGGTAGCTAATGTTCTATTTATAATTATCGAGATGGCGACGTGGCGCTAGGGTGCAGTGTCGCAACGCTGACGAAGTTTGTGCACAGAACATCTTCAGAGTGTCGTGGTAGTGTGCAGGCAGGGGAAAAATGGACATTTTTCAGCTCTTTGTTCTCGGTTGATGCAATTAAGATTTGTTTCGGTCAACGCTCGATTCTACCTCTTAAGTGCTTGAAACCTATAAAACAACTAGATAAACAAATAAAATTCAGGAACAACCCCAAGTTAAGCAGAGCAAGATAACACATTTTCAGTGCTATCAAACAATCCCAACTTAATTCTTGATCGTCCTCGAGCAACATAGAATAAAACACATAATCACACAAGGATATGCTCACTAGAATTGGATGGTTCGTTACTCAAATTTCAACAATTTCCTAAGATTTAACTTGCACTCAACAATGAAATCAATTTATAATCAGTCAAGATAACACAATTTAAAATTATTTCTAGACCTTCATACATGAGTGAGTTCAAAACCATTCTAATTAAGTCCTAGCACATCGAAATGATTTTAAATGACTCTCAATTTGTTTTTCCCTACACTAGCTCAAGCATTAACTATAAGGATCAAAGAAATCAAGATGCCAATATATCAATTAAGGTGCTTGAAATTAAACTATAGGGCCCTAAACTTGCATTCCTTTTACCTTGGGACATTAGCTTTCACACATCACTATAGGAAACTATACTCAATCTTTTCTCGCGAGTGCCCTAACTAATCACAACAAAAGTAGCTCTTTCTACCTATAGTCATGCATAAACATTATAAGTTCATTTTTTTCTTTTTTCTTTTTCATAATTTTCTTTTCAGAGTAATTTTTATTAGCTATTTTTTTTTAAAACAGGCATATAAATCATTTTGACTCCTCAATATTACATTTCAACCTATCATGCAAGATACTATCTAATCAGCGGGGCCTTTCGAAGTGACAATAAAAATATAAGCTAAGTAATACAATTCTAAGCATTCAAGGTCTAATGCAGATAGCCAAAGAATTTAAACTTGCATGAAAGATAAGAATTTGTTTTAAAAAAGGGCTCAAAATCATGACTATTCATTTCAAGCATCCTATCATACAAATTAAAATCACAAGAGAGTACGTCATCAACTATTTGTCATACCGAACCACACAATATGAACAAACATGCATATTAAACACATATAGTAAAATAGCTCGAGCTCAGATGCTCAAGGTCTCTAGCCAAAGCACATACATCCCCCACCCCCAACTTAAATTCTAACAATTTTCCCAATGTGATAAAGAAATAAAAACAAGGGACAAAATAAAAGGGAAATATAAATCTTGCTTGAAATTTTGCATACTGGATGGTGGTGATATTTAGCTCAATTAAGAATAATTCTCTCCATCTTCTCACTAAGCAACTTGAAAACCTAAATATCAAAGAAGGATGGAAAAAATTAAGCTTAATAAAAAAATAAACGATGTGATCCTGAATCATTCATATGGAGACATGCGAGTGGGGGACATTACTGCACGAAGGGAATTCATTCCTACCTGATTCTAGGGATAGTAGATAGTTGTTCTCTTAAGTGCTGACTCAGGGTTTTGAACAAGAGGCCCCACCCTCTCATTGGTTTGAGAGGGACTCGGTTTGTTGGTTGGACCACAAGCTAATTGTTTATTAGAGGATCAATGGGACTTAAGAAGCAATATGTAATTACAAGGGTAAAATAGTAATTTCAACCCAACTATAATTACAAACAACTTGTGAAGAATCGACTTACTAATCATGGTTAAATCAAGTGGACAGAAATATATCTACAGTGAGGAGAGTGCAACTAGTAGGCTTCAGTAGAGTGTCTCGGTAGTTAACAAATGTTGGTTGATTAGATTAAAGAGTTTAGCTAGTTAATCTCAAGATCGTTGGAGCTCATGATTTGTAAGTCCATTAGGTTCCCCTGCTAGCTCATATCAGACTAAACCTTAGGATAGTGTGATAAGAGAATTTGAAACATTCAAATTTAGTTAAAGGAGTAAACGTTAAATTATATGTGATATAATTGACGTAATTATTTATATAGTTTAATCATTAAATTAGACGAAATTGGAGAGTTTTAAATATTTAAATTTGATTTAAATATTGTACATATGAATGAAGATGTTTGAATTAATTTAATATTTGATTTTAATTAATTAATTAATTGTTTAACATTAATATTAGAATTATTATTTAAATTTGGTTTTAAAGAAATTTTATTTAAAATTATTTTTTTAATTTTATTTTTGAAAAATCAAAATTTAAGTGGAACTTTCGATTAGTGGGTTTATCCCACATTTTCCACCAATTAAACACCTACCCACTTAAATTGCATGTGGTTTTGGTGTCATTTGGAGGTTAATCCTCTTGTGTATGATTTCTTCTGTAAATTAAAGAAATTTAATATGAAAAAAGGTTCATGCAATCTGAAATTTGAAGGAGGATTGTTCTCCCAAATTTCTTCACTCAAAAGCTCTTCCAGCTCTCTAAATTCCCTTTAATCTCACTACAAATTGGATCCCACAATCCGTTTTAAGGCTAGAGAATAGCGAGACTCTAGTGGTAGTCTATGATGAGTTCATGTTTAGAATTCACCAAGGAATTGCATTAATTTGGAAGTTCTTCAAAGATTTGAACTGAAAACGCTAATATTCAAGTTATGAACATGCATGTTAATTCCTCAAAATTAATGTAGTTAGAGTGCTAAAAAATAAAAATCGTTTTTGCATGCTTGTAGTTAACTCTTACGCTTTTGTCTATATCAATAATAGCCCTAGTAGTTTTTAAGAAGGGTCGACCTTACAACACAGATAATTCAAAAGAAGGGGAGTTAACATTCAAATTAATTACATAAATATCATAATGAAATATCATAAGGACAAGTTAGGATTTTGACTCTAACAAGTATATCTTTCACTAAACCAACTGAATTAATAACAGAATGGTCAACTAACTGCACTAGAATATCAGTAGGGTGGAAGTTGTGGGATTGAAACTCAGCATATCTTTCACTAAACTGGCTTCTGCATGCTTGTGTTAACTCTTACAATTGGTATAGAACATGTTTTAAGCACTCAATTTGCATTAATTTTAGTTTGGTAGGTGTTAATTTATGGATGAATGTTGTGGTGGTTGAGGTGGATATATTACAGTTTTGGCATCAAATTTTGCCTTTAATTCAGTTGTAATTGTTGTAATTGGCCCCTTGTTTATGGGATTTAATGTGTGAAGAAGGGTTTATGAATTTATTAGAGTCATTAGAGTTGAAATTAGGTTGTATTTTGGAAGTTTTTGGAGCAAGGCGCAACAAGAAATGCGACTGGAAGTTGCTTCTGTCAAGCGGCACCACGACACTTCTTCAATAGCACCGCGATACTATTCTTCAACATTTCTAGAAACATGCGCGCGCGAGGAGCAGTGGTCCAGCTGAATCGATTTGACCTAATTTAGCCCATTATGATCCGGTTCAGCCTGTTTTGGTGCTTTAAAGGTTCGGTTCAAGGATTTTTCGGCTGGTTCAGCCCGATTCGAAGTGTTTGGGAGTAGTTTGGAGCCGATCCTGAGTTATTATTGAAAACATTTAGTTGTTTGCTTGCTTAAGATGCCAAAACTATTCCACTTCAATGTGTGTTTAATTAATTATGCATTATGAATATATGTTTAATTAAATTAAATTTTGAATGTGCATAAAGTATGTCATGTAGATTTAAAATCCCACCGTAGGAAAGCATGTTACATGCATTGTAAGTATGTCATACGTGTTATAATATATAGTATGCATGTGTAAGATTTCATGAATTTTAATATAAGTTGTTATATTAAATTGGAAATGTATGATGTATGTTATGGAAAATGTCTAAGTTATAACTGTTATAAAATAAATTAGACATTTAAAATCTATAACAAAGATAAATGCATGTTCACCTAGGGTTAACAAATGAAATCTTTTTTTAATAGTTAAAATAGGTCGTTATCTTGTAAAACTATGATTACAAGCTCACCCGGCAAGATCCTGTCTAAGGCTGAAGGTACTTAAGTCGACAGTTTACGGAACACCTACTACCTAAGGATGACATCGATTTTTTAGTTTTTTTTACTCGGTTTTATGAGCATGTGTGAACGATGTGAGGTAATAAATAATTTATCACTTAGATATCGTAATCCAGTATAAAAGTTATACTCGGATAAACACCTAGCTAAGGTTGTTTTAGTTAGTTAGAATATACCTAAATAAAAGTTTACCCAAACCGCCTAGAACATTTCAATGGGAGATTAATGATTTGTATGATATATTATTTTTAGCTCTCACGTCTATAAGAGTTCACACCGTGAGACTCATGCTTGGCTCGAGTCATTTTTAGGCGACTGCTTCATTCAGAAAGTGTTTGCATGGGTCAATAGCAAGGTGAATAGGGGAAGTTGTTCATAGTAAGTGGGAGAAGGAGATGTGTCAACACATTCTACGGTCTTCTCCATTAGGTTGCATGTGATATTCCCATGTTCTGCTTACGTGTCGTTTTTAGGTGACCACCCATTTAGAGGGTTGTGACTTGGGGATCGAAATAACGCAAACATTAGATAGGGTCTTTTAGATTCGTCTTTAGCATTGTTTGTCCCTCAGTAGCTTGTTGATACTGGTCTTTGGGATTTGAAAATGGTGGGTTTCACTCACAAGAACTACTAAGTGTTAGTAAGTTCTTGACCAAAGAGTGATAATTAAATGCTATAGGATAAGAGTTATTATGGTGTTAGTATTTAGTCAAGAATGTCTTGATTCAGTGAAGGAGTAATTGACTATCCCTCGGTAGCGGTTATTTTGACTCACTGAAGTATCGTTGCAAATGAATGAGATATGGGTACCTTATTACTTTTGCTAAAACTTTAGAAATGGATAGGGTCTCTTAGATTCATCTTCAGCATAGTCTGCACCTCAGTAGCTTGTTAATACCGGTTTCTGGGATTTGAAAATGGTGGGTTACACTCACAAGAACTACTAAGTGTTAGTAAGTTCTTGACCAAAGAGTGATAATTAAATGCTATAGGATAAGAGTTATTATGGTATTAGTATTTAGTCAAGAATTTCTTGATTCAGTGAAGGAGTAATTGACTATCCCTCGGTAGCGGTTATTCTGACTCACTGAAGCATCGTTGCAAATTAATGAGATACGGGTACCTTATTACTTTTGTTAAAACTTGATTGGATTAATAGCATTTAAGTAATCGAAGTTGTTTATATCTTTAGCATGTCAAACTTAATAAACTACTCGCTTTAGATAAGTTTAACGATAGCAATTACTCAACATGAAAATCAAATATAAACACGATACTAGTAATTGTTGATCTGAGGTTTGTTTTAAAAGAGGAATGTCCTCTAGTTCCCAACTCATCAACAAATCGAAATGTTCGAGATGCATATGAAATATGGGCAAGGGAAAATGAAAAGACCCGAGCCTATATTTTAGCAAGCTGATGTCTTGACTAAAAAACACGAGAGCATGGTCACCGCAAAGGCGATCATGGATTTGTTGAAGGTGATGTTTGGAAAACCGTCTGCATTTGTCAGGCATAATGCTCTTAAGTACGTTTACAACTCCCGCATGAAGGAAGGAAATTTTGTTAGAGAACATGTTCTAGATATGATGGTCCACTTCAATGTGACAACATTGTCATAGACAAAAAGAGTCAAGTTAGTTTCATCATGGAATCTCTTCTGAAGAGTTTTCTGTAGTTTTGAACTAATGAAATGATGAATAAGATTGAATACAATCTAACCACTCTTTTACGAGTTCTAGACTTACCAGTCTCTAATGAAGAATAAGGGACAATAAGGGGAAGCAAATGTTGTTACCTCTAAAAAGTTCCAAAAGGAATCGTTCTTAGGAACAAAGTCTAGACTTTCCACTTCATGGAATAAGAGTATTCTGATGAAGAAGAAGGGTTATGGGAAAAGAAACGCTCCTGCAAAACACAAAGGCAAGAGAAAAGTTATAGACAAAGGAAAATGTTTCCACTGCAACAAAGACGGGCTTTGGAAAAGAAAATGCCCAAATACCTTGCTGAGAAGACAACTGAGAAGGTAAAACAAGGTAAATATGATTTTCTCTTTGTTGAAACATGTTTAGTGGAGGATAATCACTTGACTTGGATACTAGATTCGGGTGACGCTAACCATATTTGTACTTTTATTCAAGAAACTAGTTCCTAGAGATAACTTGCAGAAGGCGAGATGACTTACAAGGCTGGAACGAGAGAAGTCATCTCAGCTAAAACAGTAGGAGACCTAAAGTTATTTTTTGAAGATAGATTCATTTTATTTGAAAATGTATTTTATGTTCCTGATATGAGTAGGAATTTAATATCTTCTCTTGTTTGTTAGAAAAATTGTATAAAGTTTGATATTAATGAAGTGTTCATTAGCTCAAGAGGTGTTAAAATATGTTATGCAAAACTTGAAAACAACTTATATGTGTTAAAACCAACCGAGGCTAAAGCTATTTTGAATATTGAGATGTTTAAAATAATCAAAACTCAAAATCAAAGGCGAAAAGTTTCTTCTAATTCCTATCTTTGGCACTTGAGACTTAGACACATTAAACTCAATAGGATTGGGACATCGGGCAAGAGTGGATTCCTAAGTTAGTTGGAAGACAAATTCTTTACCTCCGTGTGAATCCTGTCTTGAGGGTAAAATGATGAAAATATCTTTTACAGAAAAAAGGTCTTAGAGCAAAAAAACCTTTAGAACTCGTGTACTCAGACCTCTATGGTCCGATGAATGTCAAAGCATGAGGAGGTTATGAATATTTCATCATTTTTATTGATGATAATTCAAGGTATGATTATGTTTACCTAATGCATCATAAGTTTGAAATACTTGAAAAGTTCAAAGAATATAAGGTTGAGATTGAGAACCTGTTAGGCAAGACAATTAAAACACTTCGATCAAATTAAGGTGGAGAGTATATAGACTTGAGATTCCAGGACTATTTAATAGACCACATAATCCAGTCCCAGGTCACAACACTTGGTACACCTCAGCAGAATGATGTATCAGAGAGGAGAAATAGAACCCTGTTAGACATGGTTCATTCAATGATGAGCTATGCTTAGTTGCCCAATTCATTTTGGGGATATGGTATACATTTTGAACATGGTTCCTTTGAAAAGTGTTTCTGAAACATCTTATGAATTATGGAGCGGCCGAAAAGGTAGTTTACGTCACTTCAGAATTTAGGGATGTCCGGCACATGTGTTGATGCAAAACCTAAAGAAGTTGGAACGTCGTTCAAAATTGTGCCTATTCATAGGATACCCCAAGGGAACGAAAGATGGTCTATTTTATGATCCTCAAGATGATAAAGTGTTTGTATCGAAAAAAGCTACCTTCTTAGAAGAAGACAAATGAGAGATCATCAACCTCATAGTAAACTAGTATTAAATGAAATTTCCAAAGAAGCTACAAGTAAACCAACAGGAGTTGTTAAACAGGCCGGTCCTTTAACAAGAGTTATTGATGAAGCAGATAGTTCTAGTCAGTCACATCCTTCACAAGAGTTGATATTGTCTTGACGTAGTGAGAGGGTTGTTCAACAGCCAAATTGTTGACTTTTGATTTTTGAAAGTCAAAAAGTCAAATTTGTTGACTTTGGATTTTGAGAGTGAAACTTTGACCAAGTTAGTGGAAAGATCCAACATTTGTGAGTGGGAAATGCCAACTTTTACATGGCTAAGTGTTGTCTTCATTTGAATACACTTGTCCCACTAAATCCCAATTTTTTAGAGTGGATTTTTTAGTGTCAAATTCTCATCGAACTCAAAGTTGCATGTTTGCAGGTAGTGGTTTTTAAAAGGGAGTGTTTAATGCTTTTGAAGAACTCTTGGCCATAGTGGGTTTAGATGAGATTATGTGATAATCTCATCTATTTTTCTCTTAAAGCTTTAGCTTTTTCCTCTCCAAATTAGTCACTCACTAAATTCCACCATCCCGTTCTAAGGCAGAGAATAGTCAAGAAGACTCTTGTGGTGGTCTACGAACCATTCGTGGGAGATTGGAGTTGATTTGGAGAAGATTCAAAGACTACAAAGGTTGTATTCTTTTCCCCTTTTACTTATTTGATTGCATGCATGCTTATCTTTATAATTAATCTAATTAGAGTACTTTAGATCCGTTTTTCTTCTGCTGCACACGTGTTCATTCCATCATCAAGTGACCCAAAATAGGATTTAACTTTCACTTAGTTAATTCCTTTTAACACTTGCTTAAGCAGGAATAATGGGAATCCGGGTTTCAAAAAGCATAACTCATCATGGAATGAACCATGTCCAAGAAAGTTATGTTTCTCCTTTCTGCCACACCGTTTTACTGAGGTGTGCCAGAGGCTGTGAGTTGAGACTGGATTCCATGTTCTATCAAATAGTTTTAGAATTCCAAGTCCATATAAACCACCTAGATCTGATCGAAATGTTTTAAGCTTTTTACCTAATTGATTTTCAACCTCAGCCTTATATTCTTTGAACATTTCAAATGATTTAGACTTTTGGTGCATTAAGTAAATATGCTCATACCTTGAATAGTCATCAATGAAGTTGATGAAATATTCATACCCTCCTCAACCTCTAACATTCATCGGACCATAAAGGTCAGAATGTACGAGCTCTAAGGGCTCTTTGACTCTAAGACCTTTTCCAGAAAAAGATCTTTTAGTCATTTTACCCTAAAGACAGGATTCACAAGGCGGTAATGAACTATCTTCTAACTTATTTAGATGACCGTTCTTAACCAGTCTCTCAATCTTGTTGAGATTTATGTGACCTAGTCTTAGGTGCCAAAGATAGGCATTTGGAGAAACTTTCCTTTTCTTATTATGAGTTTCAGCTGTTTTAAACATCTCTACATTTAAAACGGCCTTTACCTCAGTCGGTTTTAACAAATACAAGTTATTTTCTAATTTTGCAGAACAAATTTTAATATTCTTCGAAGTAATAAACACTTCAATATTTTTAAAAGGAACTTTATAATTTTGTTCTAGCAAATAAGAGACAGATATTAGATTCCTTTTCATAGAAGGTAATAAACATTTTAAAGCAAAATGTATCTATCTCCTATAAATAACTTCATATTTCCCACTGCTTTAGCTGAAAACTTCCCCGGTCCCTACCTTAAAGATGGTTTCACCTTCTGTCAACTGTCTCTAGGAACTTGTTTCCTGTGAGAAAGTACAGACATGATTAGTGGCACTTGAAGGAATTATTGTCACACCCCGCCCCAGACTACCCTCCGAGCCTGAGAGAGGGCATGACCGCAGCAGTTATCAACCCTTTAGTTGACACTTACTGCCTAATAACTCTTGCGGAAATAACTCTGATACCAATGAACAAATTCAACAACCAACTGATTAAGTCAAGGAGACGAACAACAACTGATTAGGTAGGCCCATTTTATATTACAACAATGTAATGTTTATACAATTCTAAGACTTAACAACAAAGTTTACAATGAAAACTGTAAAACCCTCTGGAAGTGTAACTGTGGCATGTGGCAGACCTTGACCTTAGCAGCACCCTAGAACTCCTCACCTTTCGCTACCTGGGAAGAAAAACATGAAATAACATAATGAGCTTCACAAAGCTCAGTGAGTGGCAAGCAACTTCTAGAGTCGATTTCAACTCATAAATAACAAGCATATCACGAATACGAGGTTACATTCAAACCTCCACCTTGAGTGAGTTTGTTCTCAAACTTCTATCTACGTGCATGGTAGATAGCTAAACCGATAACTAACTGGAATGAGTATGCTGTCTACCTACACACACGATAGATAGATAACTATTACCAACTACAACGCTTACTCTTTACGTTCCCTCTGTCTCCTATGTGCACATAGCTCCCCGCTCATGGGCTCAGAAGCTAGGCCCGTTGGCCCTCTAACCATCCCATACGAGGATCCTCCCACAGGCTCAGGAACTAGACATCTCGTGTCCTCTGACCATCTCGTGAGGTTTTGCTTACGGGCTTAGGCACTAGGTCTATTGACCCCCTGACCATCCCGATCACATAATCTCATTCTCATGCTAGATACTCATTCATAACCTAAGCATATACAAATTACTCTAAAGATATGCTTAAGACTTAAAGGAAAGTATCACTCACCTTGGTCGTTTAGGAACTTTTCTCTCTCTAGAAGTTCCTTGGTCTTCTTGGGCTCCTCTTTTAAACCCTAAATTCCAGATTCAATTTTAAGCTTAAACTACTCATAGTTATAGGCTTTATCTCGAGTTACTTTCTTCTACAAATATGCTCTAAAATGTCTCAGGAATTTTACCTTAAAATCGTAGCTCATAACTCCTCGTGGTTTGGCCAAAAACATCAAAACATCAAGACTGGCCAGCTTACCTAACAGATCGACCCTTTTGTCTTTTCCTCATTCTTCAGCCTGATTCCTTAGAGCTTCTTCTTTGGAAGCCCTACCCTGAAAACTAGACTATTTCAGCTTTTAGATGGCCTTAGAATCACATCAAACGCACGAGTATTCTGGGAGAACTCCTCTTCCCAAGCTGATGCTACTTTCTGACCTTTCTGTCCGACAGCATCTCCCCTCTTGGAACCTTTTGACCAATGCATGGTCTTACCATCAATGCATAGCCTCCTCCCAATACACTCTTCTTTATGTTCTTTGAAGAGAATTGAGTTCTCATCTGAAGTCTTTAGCCCTATTTATAAGCGTCCAAAGTCTCTCCACTCATCCAAGTTTTTCCCTTAGCGATTGCCAACCTCCAGCCTTTTCCACCTCCTGCTTGAGGTGTCTCCACCTCACCCCATCAACGCAATGTTAGGTGTCCTTCTCTCTACATAGCCAATGCATGGGGCTTAATGTTCCATGTCCTCTTGTGCAACCACCTCAAATCCTTAAGGCTTAAGGTTTCTTCCCAAGAAGCCACATGTTTGATGATGTCGTCTATATGAGCTCATCCTTCTTATGCGTCCACAAACCCTTGGATGTTCAACGCATAGTAGGCCATCAACGCATAGTCCACTATTCAACGCATAGCAACCCTTGGCTCCACTTGGTTTTCAACTCACCACCATTGCATCTTCTACAATGCAACCTAACTCACTTAGTCACCGCAAGTCTTTACCATCGCAAGAGCCAACCACCATGCGTCCAACCTAGCCTATCACATGGCCTATGTCCAACGCATCCATCGTGCAAGTCATCGCCAACATCCAACGCATATCAAGGTTGCCTGGTACCAATGCATCGTTCACATGGGTCGCTTGGCACGGCGCTTAGCATCGCTCGCATGGGTGCTCGACGCATGGGCGCTCAACAGTGCTCGATAGCACTCGGCATGGGCGCTCGACGCATGCCACCCTCCAGCGCATTCCTTGCTCATGTCCTCACTTACCGTTGCGTCTGCATGTCTTTTGCATAGCCGACTCTCGTGCCATCCAACCTTCCAACGCATCACTTCAACTTTCTTCCTTCAGTCGCATACCACCACCAACGCATCCATCACAACCCTTCCAACGCATCCATTGAGCCTAATGCGTTGGTCTAACCTCTAATGCATGTGTCACTCCCACTTTAAATTCTCCCTTTACCCAAGTAATCTTTCCAAGATCTTATGGCCAACACATAGCAATGCCTAGTCTAACACTTAGTCAATTTTCATCAATTAAAGCTTAACTCAAAGCTACTCAAGGAAAATCTATTCAACACTTAGAAATTTCCTTCACTTCAACATAGGATTTAACCTTCACCTAGTTAATCCCTTAATCACTTGCTTAAGTAGGGAAAATGGAAATCCGGGTTTCACAATTATCCAGGTTTTATCATTTTCCACTAAACATGCTTCGATAACAAGTAAATCAGATTCATCTTGTTTTTTCGAATTTTGCATTCTATCTATATAGTTCAAACTTTTAGATGAATTGGGAGATCGAGGAAAATCCTCTGTTAAAACCTTTTTAGAACCATTAACCGCTAGTAATTTGTATGTTGATTCGATTTTACCGCTAACAAATTTGGAAGCGAGTGTTCTAGAAGAATTCGACATGCTGAAAATTTTAAACAAAATCTAATTAGAAAATTGCAAATAAATCCAAAAAACAAGTTTTAGCAAAACAAGTAATAATGTATCCATAACCATTATTTATTTGCAATGATACTTTAGTGAGCCAGAATACATGCTATCGAGGGGCAGCCAATACTCCTTCACTAAAGCAAACAATTTTAACCAAACGCTATCTTCAAAATAACTTTATTCCTATAATCGTTTAGTTACCATTTTCGGTCTAAAATTACTAACACTTTAGTATTTTTGTAAGTGTAACCCTTCGTTTCCAGACGTCAGAGGTTGGCCCCAACTATGCTACCGAAATGGGGAGTCAAGGTTGGGAATGGACAGAAATCCTATCCATTTCTGGAGTTTGAGTTGTTTCGAATCCTATGTTATAATCCTTCGAGGGGATAGCCATCGTTAAACGACTAGCAAGGGCTGCTTAAAGAAAATCAGTAGGCGCAACATAGGAATCTCACGATCCAAACTAAGAGAAGAGACCGCAGGACATGTTGACACATATCCTTCACCCACTTACTATGAACTACTTTTCGCATTCACCTTGCTCTTGACCCATATAAACACTTTCTGAATGGAGCAGTCAAGGTATAATCGACATGAAGCGTTGTATGGATCTCACGATGTGAATTTTGTGAGGACGTGAAAGTTGAAATTTAATGTATCATATACTTGATTTTTATATTTGAATGACTTCCCCTTATTTACCAAAATCCAGGTTTATGCAAATACTTTTCAAATGGAGTAGTTGAGGTATAATCGACACGAAGTACCGCTAAATCTTGATTGTAAACTCTTAGGGACGTGAGAGCTAAAAATAACGTATCATATATATTATTACTTTTCCACTGAATTTTCTAATAACTTTATCCTATAAATTATTGAACTCTCATTGAAGTGTTCTACTATTTGGGTAAATTTTACTTAGGTTCATTTTGGCTAATTAAAACAACCCTAAGTCTAAGTGGTTTATCCAAGTATAATACTTATAATTGGATTTTAACCTACAACGTCTAGGTGATAAACCGTTTTATTACCTCACACCGCTCACGTACGCTTATAAAACCGGTCAACAACACTCAATTATTCGGCCATAATCCCCAGGTAGGAGGTGTTCTATAGATTGTCAACTTAAGTATCCCAAGCCTTAGACAGGTTTATTTACCGATTGAGTTTGTAACCACGTTTTACAAGATGTCGACCTATTTTAACTTATTTAAAACGGGCGATTAACTTACGTGAGCTTGCAACTTATCTTATTTATGGATTGTAACGTCTAATTAAATTTTATAACAACTTATAAAAATTAGACATGCTCTTACATCCATAACATGCATCAAATGCATTCAATTCAATATAACAGTTATACTAAATAACAAAAACCCGAAACATGCATTCTATACATTATAAATATTTATAATATATACTCAATGCATGTAACATGCTTCCTATGATGGGATTTTAAATCTAAATGGCATACTATATGCAAAAAGATGTTTAAATTTAAATATAACATAGATCACATGCATAATTATTTAAATAAACATTGATATGGTTCCACTTTGGCATCCTAAGTAGGCATAATAACTAAATTATTACAAAATTGGATAAAAAAAACAACTTCAAAATGGTGTAGAATAGCTTGAACCGACCCGAATCGAACCCAAACCACTCAAACTGAACCTCCAAAGCATCAAAATGGGTTGAATCGATCCAAAAGTGGTTAAATTGGACTAGAACAGAGGTGAACCAGTCAAATCGAAAACCACCTGTGCGAACCCGCTCGATGGCGCGTGCGATTCTGAGCTAGGATGAACAACGTCATGCCACTGCATCCCAGTGTTGCAACGCTGTTCTTTAGGCAACGTTGTTCATCCTCCTGAAGAACAGCGTTGCAACGCTCTTCTGTGGTGCCGCGATGCTGCAAGGCAGAGGCAACTTCTCTAGAAAACTGCTGCTGACCATGCTCGAATTTCTCTTCAATTACAACCTAATTTGGACTCTAATGACTCCAAATTAATTACAGACTCTAACATACAAGCTCATCAATCAAGAACGAATTACAAATTTAACTTGGAAATCAAAGAAGAATCTAATGCCAAAGCTGAAAAAACCTTCCATATTAGTCCAAATATACATTTTTCAAGAATTCACCCACCAAAACTCAAATTAACGTTAATTGAAGGAATATACAGGCATGCAGTGAAAGTAAACAGAATCAATAAGCACTTTAATTATGTTTAATTTGAGTTCTAAAGCATGCATTTTCAAGTGGGTTTCAAGTTACATACCTTTTGTGATAAAATCTTCAAATCCAAGCTGCTCTTCAATCCAATTCAGCTCCAAATCAGTCCGTGAACCACCAAAAGGTCTTCTCTACTATTCTTAGCTTTGAATTTGAGTGGTGGAACTCAGATTTGAGTGAATTTGGTAAGTTTATTTGTGGGTTTGAAGAGAGAGAAGAAACTCAAGCAGAAATTGACTTTCCGACTCTTTAATCTTCATCCATTACATTCCTCTCAACATAATAGAGGTGTTTTTATGTTTAGCAACATGCAGGCAAGCTTCAGTAATGAAATTGGCTAGTAGCTACTTCAATTGGAGTGGAAATTTGGTGTGAAAATGCATGTGCAACAGCTCATGCTTGGAAGTAAAAATGGGAAAAACCCACTACTAAAACCAATTTTACAAAATCAAATCAAATTTAATTTCCAATTTCTCTTACTTAATCTTAAATTAATTAAATTAAATTTGATTAATTCATAATTAATCAATTTTAATATTTCAATATTCAATTTCTAAAATTGAAAATTAAAACTAGAAATTAATTAATTAAACTTAATTAATTAAACTTAATTAATTAATTAATTAATTAAAATGTTTGATTTAAATATTATAAACTCTCCACTTTTGTTTAATTTTAACAAATCAATCGTTAACTATATCGTATATAAGTAAACCTTATTTCAATTTGAAGAATTTCAAATTGAAATTCAATTTGAACAATTCAAATTGAAATTATTCCAAATTTACTCAATTTAATAATTCAAGATGTTCATATTTTTCGAGATAGTAGATGGACTTTATGGACCTACAAATCATGTGGTCCAACGATTACGAGTAATTGACTAAACTTTTTAGACTAAGTTAATCAGTATTCGTTAACTATCGAGTCAAACCACTATAGCTCGATAGTTGCAGTCTCCTCATTGTAGATATATTTGTGTTCACATGATTTAACTGGTTCGCAGGTTGTTCGTACTACCGACTGGGTCTATTTGCTTTTTACCTTCGATAGTACGTCTTGTTCCTTAAGTTTCAACTAATCCTTTAATGAACAATTGGTTTATGATCCAATCACTAAACTGAATCCCTCTTGGACCAGCGCGAGGGTGGGGCCCCTTGTTCAAGACCTGGATTTAGTACTTAAGAGAACAACCTTTCTCATATCCCTTAATTGGGTAGGTGTAAATTCCGTCTTGCACCCTATGTCTCCAGCTATGTACCCGGTCTTACCCCTGAAATGGGAGGCTTATTGAGCTGGCACTGTTGAGCCAACCTTATCCATGCAAATCTAAGAATAATCCCGAATAAATAAGAGTTCATGGTTAGCTCAGGATTAAGATCGAGTTACCTAGGTTATCTAAGTGAAATAGTCAGTCTTAAATAGTAAACAGTGTTATAGAGTAAGAGTGACTATTTCTTGGTTCGATCTTATGAAAACTCATTGCATAGGACGCCCCCACTCCTCATGTCCATACATGAACGAATTATGATTACTTCGTTTGTAGTATCCTTACAACAACTTGTAATAGCTACAGAGTAGGCCGCATCCAATAGTATTACCAAAATAAGGTACCCAATCTTAATCATATACTATAGATCATTTTGGCTATTTACTCGAACTTGATCCATCTCTATGTCTCTACATAAAGTTCAAGTATTCATGTAATAGCCATGGATCTTAGTTTATTGGATTTAGACATTACGTATGTAATTTATAGAATCAATAATAAGTTTATTGATTATAGAATATGTTTAACTTTTACAAACTGCAAGTTTTATGACATAAAACCCAACACATTTGGTATGTGATGGTATGCGCCCACACGAGATAACGCAAAAAAAACTTAGTCTTAGGGTCTTTCCCTTCTCCTTGAA